>NC_060183.1:33731934-34033184 GCF_021184085.1 Oncorhynchus gorbuscha | reverse complement strand
CTGGGCAATCTGGACCATCTCTTTCTAAAACTATCCACAGAAATTGTTGCAACCCTATTACTAGCCTGTTCAATCTCTCTTTCGTATCGTCTGAGATCCCCAAAGATTGGAAAGCTGCCATGGTCATCCCCCTCTTCAAAGGGGGAGACACTCTAGACCCAAACTGTTATAGACGTATATCCATCCTGCCCTGCCTTTCTCAACTCTTCGAAAGTCAAGTTAACAAACAGATCATTGAACATTTCGAATCCCACCGTACCTTTTCCACTATACAATCTGGATCCCAAGCTGGTCATATGCGTGCACCTCAGCCACGCTCAAGGTCCTAAACGATATCCTATCCGCCATTGATAAAAGACAGAACTGTGCAGCCGTCTTCATCGACCTGACCAAGGCTTTCGACTCTGTCAATCACCACATTCTTATTGGGAGACTCAATAGCCTTGTCTTCTCAAATGACTGCCTCGCCTGGTTCACCATATACTTCTCAGACAGAGTTCAGTGTGTCCAATCGGAGGGCCTGTTGTCCGGACCTCTGGCAGTCTCTATGGGGATTTGTACATAGCCCATCTGTAAATACCACACCCAACTACCTCACCCCCATATTATTACTTACCCTCCTGCTCTATTGCACCCCAGTATTTCTACTTCCACATCATCATCTACACATCCATCACTCCAGTGTTAATGCTAAATTGTATTTTTTTCACCTCAATGGCCTATTTATTGCCTACTTCCCTACTCTTCTACTATTGCACACACTCTACATATATTATTTTCTATTGTTTTATTGACTGTACGGTTGTTTATGTTAAACTCTGTTTGATTTTGTTGCACTGCTTTGCTTTATCTTGGCCAGGTCGCAATTGTAAATTAGAACTTGTTCTCAACTGGCCTACCAAGTTAAATAAAGGTGAAATACAAAATGAATACAAAATAAATGCAGCTATTCCTGGATGTTGTGTGTCTGCGTCAGCCACATACAGTGGGATAAAAAAGTATTTAGTCAGCCACCAATTGTGCAAGTTCTCCCACTTAAAATGATGAGAGAGGCCTGTAAATCTTCATCATAGGTACACTTCAACTATGACAGACAAAATTAGAAAATAAATCCAGAAAATCACATTGTAGGATTTTCAATGAATTTATTTGCAAATTATGGTGGAAAATAAGTATTTGGTCACCTACAAACAAGTAAGATTTCTGGCTCTCACAGACCTGTAACTTCTTCTTTAAGAGGCTCCTCTGTCCTCCACTCGTTACCTCGTTACTCATTAAGTCTATCTCAATATTTTATTCTATTTTAGGCAATATTATACCCTTTTTTGGCAATGACAGAGGTCAAACGTTTTCTGTAAGTCTTCACAAGGTTTTCACACACTGTTGCTGGTATTTTGGCCCATTCCTCCATAAAGATCTCCTCTAGAGCAGTGATGTTTTGGGGCTGTTGCTGGGCAACACGGACTTTCAACTCCCTCCAAAGATTTTCTGTGGGGTTGAGATCTGGAGCCTGCCTAGGCCACTCCAGGTCCTTGAAATGCTTCTTACGAAGCCACTCCTTCTTTGCCCGGGCGGTGTGTTTGGGATCATTGTCATGCTGAAAGACCCAGCCACGTTTAATCTTCAATGCCCTTGCTGATGGAAGGAGGTTTTCACTCAAAATCTCACGATACATTGCCCCATTCATTCTCTCCTTTACATAGATCAGTCGTCCTGGTCCCTTTGCAGAAAAACAGACCCAAAGCATGATGTTTCCACCCCCATGCTTCACAGTAGGTATGGTGTTCTTAGGATGCAACTCAGCATTCTTTGTCCTCCAAACACGACGAGTTGAGTTTTTACCAAAAGGTTATTTTGGTTTCATCTGACCATATGACATTCTCCCAATCTTCTTCTGGATCATCCAAATGCTCTATAGCAAACTTAAGACGGGCCTGGACATGTACTGGCTTAAGCAGAGGGACACATCTGGCACTGCAGGAATTGAGTCCCTGGCGGCGTAGTGTGTTACTGATGGTAGGCTTTGTTACTTTGGTCCCAGCTCTCTGCAGGTCATTCACTAGGTCCCCCCGTGTGATTTTTGCTCACCGTTCTTGTGATCATTTTGACACCACGGGGTGAGATCTTGCGTGGAGCCCCAGATCGAGGGAGATTATCAGTGATTATGTCTTCCACTTCCATTTCCTAATAATTCCTCCCACAGTTGATTTCTTCAAACCAAGCTGCTTACCTATTGAAGATTCAGTCTTCCCAGCCTGGTGCAGGTCTACAATTTTGTTTCTGGTGTCCTTTGGCAGCTCTTTGGTCTTGGCCATAGTGGAGTTTGGAGTGTGACTGTTTGAGGTTGTGGACAGGTGTCTTTTATACTGATAACAAGTTCAAACAGGTGCCATGTACACAGGTAACAAGTGGAGGACAGAGTAGCCTCTTAAAGAAGAAGTTACAGGTCTGTGAGAGCCAGACATCTTGCTTGTATGTGACCAAATACTTATTTTCCACCATAATTTGCAAATAAATTCATAAAAATCCTACAATGTGATTTTATGGATTTTTTTTCTAATTTTGTCTGTCATAGTTGAAGTGTACCAATGATGACAATTACAGGCCTCTCTCATCTTTTTAAGTGGGAGAACTTGTACAATTGGTGGCTGACTAAATACTTTTTAGCCCCACTGTAGGTTACAGAAGAATCGGCATGCATTCATTCAATGCATTCAGTGCAGGCAAGTTCACATTATTGTCACATATTTTAGAATTTAATAATTTCTATATTCTATTTTAGGCAATATCATACTATTGTTCAACATGTAGGTCCTTAAATGACAATTAAATACTTAGAAAAAGTCCCTTAAACTCCTTGAATATGACATGCCATTGTCTGTTTGAACCCTGCTTTCAGTAAGTATAATCCGATGTTGTTGTATAGGTGGAGTTATTAGACAATTTGCATACACACACACACATACAATGAGGAGAAGAAGTATTTGATACACTGGCGGTTTTGCAGGGTTTCCTACTTACAAAGCATGTAGCGGTCTGTAATTTTTTTAATCATAGGTACACTTCAACTGTAAGAGATGGAAACAACTGTAAGTAGGAAACAAAAATCCAGAAAATCACATTGTATGATTTTTAAGTAATTAATTAGGATTTTATTGCATGACATAAGTATTTGATACATCAGAAAAGCAGAACTTAATATTTGGTACAGAAACCTTTTGCAATTACAGAGATCACACGTTTCCTGTAGTTCTTGACCAGGTTTGCACACACAGCAGCAAGGATTTTGGGCCCACTCCTCCATACAGTCCTTCTCCAGATCCTTCAGGTTTCGGGGCTGTCGCTGGGCAATACGGAATTTCAGCTCCCTCCAAAGATTTTCTATTGGGTTCAGGTCTGGAGACTGGCTATGCCACTCCAGGACCTTGAGATGCTTCTTACTTCTTAGTTGCCCTGGCTGTGTGTTTCGGGTTGTTGTCATGCTGGAAGTCCCAGCGACGACCCATCTTCAATGCTCTTACTGAGGGAAGGAGGTTGTTTGCCAAGATCTTGCGATATATGGCCCCATCCATCCTCCCCTCAATACAGTGCAGGCGTCATGTCCCCTTTACAGAAAAGCATCCCCAATGAATGATGTTTCCACCTCCATGCTTCACAGTTGGGATGGTTTTCTTGGGGTTGTACTCATCCTTCTTCTTCCTCCAAACACAGCAGGTGGAGTTTAGACCAAAAAGCTCTATTTTTGTCTCATCAGACCACATGACCTTCCCCCATTCCTCCCCTGGATCATCCAGATGGTCATTGGTAAACTTCAGACGGGCCTGGACATGCGTTGGCTTGAGCAGGGGGACCTTGTGTGCTTTGCAGGTTTTTAATCCATGACGGTGTAGTATGTTACTAATGGTTTTCTTTGAGACTGTGGTCCCAGCTCTCTTCAGGTCATTGACCAGGTCCTGCTGTGTAGTTCTGGGCTGATCCATCACCTTCCTCATGATCATTGATGCCCCACGAGTTGAGATCTTGCATGGAGCCCCAGACCGAGGGTGATTGACCGTCATCTTGTACTTCTTCCATGTTCTAATAATTGCGCCAACAGTTGTTGCCTTCTCTAGTCTTGGCCATTGTGGAGAGGTTGGAGTCTGTTTGATTGAGTTTGTGGACAGGTATCTTTTATACAGGTAACAAGTTCAAACAGGTGCAGTTAATACAGGTAATGAGTGGAGAACAGGAGGGATCCTTAAAGAAAAACTAACAGGTCTGTGAGAGCTGGAATTCTTAATAGTAGGTTGGTGATCAAATACTTATGTCATGCAATAAAATGCAAATTAATGTGATTTTCTGGATTTTTGTTTTAGATTCCGTCACTCACAGTTGAAGTTATGATAAAAATTACAGACCTCTGCATGCTTTGTAAGTAGGAAAACCTGCAAAATCGGCAGTGTATCAAATACTTGTTCTCCCCACTGTATCTGTGAAACTGCATACAAATATGTTTGATTTGTTTCAAACCATTTTAAAATGTTTAGCGCAATATCACACTTTTGCCCCATTATTTATAGAAAGAACCACTTGTATCTCTCAAATAAGCTGTGGATGTGAGTCAAGGAGATTGTCCAGTGACAGTTTAAGATTAGCTGCTAAAGTGGCTGAGGTTGAAATACATTGAAGGCTGGACCCATCTGCTGAGCTACACCTCAGGAGGGGGATGGCTGCAGATACCCTTTATCAACTGGATGTTGAACTTGCTGTGGGTAAGTCTGGTAGAATAGCTCTGGAATTTGCTGCGAGTAAGATATGTACTTTGACTGAAGAGCTGGGTATGGAATGTGTTGTGGGTACTCTGGAGCAGGGTGAGGAACTTGCTGCAGTTCCAAAGTACCCAAAAGTGCTATAAGTAGAAGTACTGAAATGGCAGTAAGAACTGAAATGGACAATATGAACATTCTAAAGGCTAAGTAGCAGAAGGCAAACAATAGGGCAGTAAAGCGTTAAAAAAAGGTTCAAACATCTGATAAGAACCTATAGAACAATTCAAAGTACATACAGTAGCAACAACATAAATCAGAAAAATAACTCCCTTCAATCAATGATGCATACTGGAGTGTCATAGGATGACACTGATGTTGATTTTGTCTATCCCACCAGACCCGTTCAAATACTAAAACCAACTGTGAACCAACTATATTAATTTGTGTACAGGTCAAAACACGTTTGAAACATTCATTAACATTCAGCTAGCTTGCTGTTGCTAGATACGTTTTTTCTTGGGGATAAACATTGATTGGGTTGTTATTTTACCTGAAATGCGTATGGTTCTTTCTTTTGTTGGATCTTTTGTAGAATTTTTACCCATTTTGAGTTACACAAAATTGTGTTTTCTCTATTCCAACAATTAATACACAGACATAAGGGGAAACATTGTTTTTAGTTGGTCTTCTTTGATTAATCGTGTTTCATTCATTCTTCTTTTTCTTCTGTGGATTTTATATGGCGTTTGGCAACCATTGTTGTGTATGCTAAGAAGTAGTTTGGAGGTAGATCACGATATTGTGATATACCTTACTGATATTTATATCAAACAATATCATATCAAATGATAAATATTGGTTCTTTTAAATACAGTAATAGTGAGTTGCTGAAGCCAACACAGTAATAATAAAACATATATAAGTTTACAGTAGTGTCCACAAAGTTTTCCTTGATGATATCAGAATCTCATTATGCAACCATCATACCTGGTCTAGACTGTGTTCTTGCCTGTGGCAATGGTTACAGTGCCTTGCAAAAGTATTCATCCCCCCTGGTGTTTTTCCTACTTGTTGCATTACAACCTGTAATTTAAATGGATTTTAATTTGGATTTCATGTAATGGACATACACAAAATAGTCCAAATTGATGAAGTGAAATGAAAAAAATTACTTGCTTAAATAATATTAATAATAATAATTTTAAACTGAAAAGTGTTGCATGCATATGTATTCACCCCCTATGCTATGAAGACCCTAAATAGGATCTGGTGCAACCGATTACCTTCAGAAGTCACATAAATAGTGAAATAAAGTCCACCTGTGTGCAATCTAAGTGTCACATGATCTGTCACATGATCTCAGTATATATACACCTGTTCTGAAATGCCCCAGAGTCTGCAGAACCACAAAGCAAGGGGCACCACCAAGCAAGCGGTACCATGAAGACCAAGGAGCTCTCCAAAAAGGTCAGAGACAAAGTTGTGGAGAAGTACAGATCAGGGTTGGGTTCTAAAAAATATCATAATCTTTGAACATCCCACGGAGCACCGTTAAATCCATTATAAAAAATTGAAAGAATATGGCACCACAACGAACCTGCCAGGAGAGGGCCGTCCACCAAAACTCACGGACCAGGCAAGGAGGGCATTAATCAGAGAGGCAACAAAGAGACCAAAGATAACCCTGAAGGAGCTACAATGCTCCACAACAGAGATTGGAGTGTCCGTCCATAGAACCACTTAAAGCCGTACACTCCACATAGCTTAGCTTTATGGAAGAGTGGCCAGAAAAAAAGCCATTGTGTCACGCCTTGGTCATAGTATTTTGTGTTTTCGTTATATATTTGGTCAGGCCAGGGTGTGACATGGGTTTATTTTGTTGTATTTCGTATTGGGGTGTTGTAGGCATTGGGATTGCGGCTGAGTAGGGGTGTAGCATAGGTTTGGCTACCTGAGGCGGTTCTCAATCAGAGTCAGGTGATTCTCATTGTCTCTGATTGGGAACCATATTTAGGTAGCCGGGGTTTCACTGTGTATTTCGTGGGTGATTGTTCCTGTCTCTGTGTAGTTGTTCACCAGACAGGCTGTATAGGTTCTCGCGTTCCGTTTGTTGTTTTTTGTATATTTATAAGTTATTTCATGTATCGCGATTCTTCATTAAAGTACATGAATAACCACCACGCTGCATTTTGGTTCGACTCTCCTTCAACAAACGAACGCCGTTACACATTGCTTAAAGAAAAAAATAAGCAAACACGTTTGTTGTTCGCCAAAAGGCATGTGGGAAAGTACCCAAACATCTGGTCAGATGAGACAAAAATGTAGCTTTTTGGCTATGTCTGGCACAAACCCAACACCTCTCATCACCTGAGAACACCATCCCCACAGTGAAAGCATGGTGGTGGCAGCATCATGCTGTGGTGATGTTTTTCATTGGCAAGGACTGGGAAATTGGTCAGCATTTAATGAATGATGGATGGTGCTAAATACAGGAACATTCTTGAGGGAAACCTGTTTCAGTCTTCCAGAGATTTGAGACTGGGACGGAGGTTCACCTTCCAGCAGGACAATGACCCTATGCATACTGCTAAAGCAACAGCCGAGTGGTTTAAGGGGAAACATTTAATTTTTTTGCAATTGCCTTGTCAAAGCCCAGACCCCAATCCAATTGAGAATCTGTGGTATGACTTAAAGATTGCTGTACACCAGCCAACTTGAAGGAGCTGGAGCAGTTTTGCCTCGATGAATGGGCAAACATCCCAGTGACTAGATGTGTCAAGCTTATAGAGACATACCCCAAAAGACTTGCTTCTGTAATTGCTGCAAAAGGTAACTTTGGTGGGGGAGTGAATAGTTATACACTCTCAAGTTTTCAGTTTTTTTGTTTTATTTCTTGTTTGTTTCACAATAAAAACATATTTTGCCTCTACAAATGTAGTTGGCATGTTGTGTAAATCAAATGATACAAGCCCCCCAAAAATCAATTTTAATTCCAGGCTGTAAGGCTTGTGAATACTTTACCTGTTGTGTAATGAGCACAAATAAAGATAGCTGTAAACCGTATTACTTTGTTTATTCACCAATGTCTTAATTTAGCTGGTCAGTTTTTTAAGAGCTTGTGTTATTGTCTTAGCATAAAACATGCTGTATGCCTCACATGACAATTTCATCTGACCTGCTAATGTGGCTCCTTTCACCTAAAAGTGACCATGGCTCTTTATTCAAAATTGGCCTTGAACCATGAAAAAATACCAAACTAATAACATAAAACCTAAAAAGTAGCATATTGTTACGTCAGAAAGGTGGAATGTGATCAGGAATAAATGTTTACCCGACAAAAAGATTGCTCATATTTTGGTAGGTTAAAAAACATTATGCTATTAAGTAATAACATTGTCACCAGATAATAGGGTGGGTGGTCCTTCTGTAGCTCAGTTGGTAGAGCATGGCACTTGTAATGCCAGGGTAGTGGGTTCGATTCCCGGGACCACCCATACGTAGAATGTATGCACACATGACTGTAAGTCGCTTTGGATAAAAGCGTCTGCTAAATGGCATATATTATTATTATTATTATTAATATAGCTTACATGAAAATGCCTGCAAAAATGAATATCTGCAGTAAATGCATTTTCAAATGCAAAACTATGCATTTCAGACTTCAAATAAATAGTTGCACTGGCAAACTGAGAAAAAGTGGAATAATGCACAAAGTATGGAAAAACAAGCACACTAATTACCCTATAGTTTAGCCCATTTTAAGGAATAGGAATTGTTCTACTGACTTACATTAGCTATTGTGAAAGACCAAATAAATTAAAAAGATGTGTGGTAAATGTGAGTGAGTCATAGTTGGAGGCAAAAATGCTGTCAGGAGACTGCACTTGAGCCTATTTTAATGATTGTTTATTGAGGATTTTTTTGTTTGTTTAAAGCTTATTTTCTGTAACTCTACATAGTATAACTTGACGCATGGCATGTTTTGTTCAGGCTTTTTCATGATAATATTGATAGGGAAAATAAAGGAGAATATTTTCACAAATGTTTATCCGCTAAGAAATACTGTATGTTGTAATATTGTAATTTATTTGACCCATTATTTATTATTTACATATTTCTCAGAAAATTATTCACATTCAAGCAGCTGAGCTACTTCCCAAGCAGTCTTTTTTTTGACTCCTTGACTATAGAATGTTGTAGTTCAGCCGCTGAATGTCATAAAGATGAACAATATCCTCATGTGCATCATGAGTCACACAATGGACTACTTACCAAGCAGTCTTTTTTTGACTCCTTAACTATAGAATGTTGTAGCTTAGCCACTGAATGTCATAAAGACGAACCATATCCTCATGTGCATCAGAATCACGTCTCTCTTGTGGAATTTGCACTTGTTTCTAGCCTAAATCATCGCAGAGTCGTTATAGATTGCTTCATGTAATCAAGATACATATTTTCCCCTTCAAAATCTGAAAGTAACAAGAGGTATGCTTTTGCCCTTTTCTTTAACAAGAGGTAGGGCATACCCTGACATAGCCCCTCAATTCAAGCACTGATGATAACAATAACAGGATGAGTCAACGCAAGGGTCCATACAATACATACCTAGACACGCCTCCTTGATTTCTGTCTTATCTGTCCGCTGAATGATCTTCACCACAAATATCACAGCCAACGGAGTGAGAAATGAAATCGCCTGGGAAGAAAACAAGAAGAAAACACAATCTAGACACATACAACACACATTGCTGTCAATTACAGAAACTCTTAATCTTTTCACAAAGAGGTCCCCTAAAGCATTATCTTTCCACTGGAAGTGTGCAGTGTGATATCTTCAATGGAGAGTTTTATTCCAAATATTGATAAATGAGCTGCCACCAACAAGGTTCTTTATTGTGCTCTGGAGTCTCCTGCACTAAAGGGATAGTTCTGTTTGGTGTTCAGTGGCTGTAATTTCATAGGATACTTGGGCCATCGCAACTCCCAAGTAATTATTTCTACCTCAATGTGTTAATTACTTTCGGCCCAAAATCAATTATCCTTCAGGTTCTGCAGTGGGGGGGGGGTTGTTTCTTAAGATGTGTAGCACATTGATGTGCACAGCGCAATTAATTTCCCTTGAGATAGAGATCCTTGGACGTTCGACTCTCATTCATCGTATCAGTTTAGCAATCTGTGTCAAAATGACTATCGCTCTCTGCCAATAATAACCTCACCAGGGAGATCATAGCAGGTCTATTAGAGAACAGACTGAGTAGGGCTCTTTAAATTCTGGGATGATGGATAACTATGGAATAGGTACAGGATAGACACAGTCCTGTCTGGGTGCAGCACATAAGTGATAGAGGGAGAAGCAGAGAGTGTGTATTGTTGCTTTGTCAACACAAATGTGTAATTTTGTCATGACAATTTAAGTGCTTGCGTACTTGGGTTTTGTGTGTGTCTGTGTACATGCATTTTAGGATGTGAGCCTGAGGCTCTGTACTTTTATAGTTGTAGATCCTGGCAAATGCCAAAGATATTACCGCTCATGACATCATGGAGGTGAAAATAATATATTCCATCCTGCCTATTTTAATTTCCAGATATATTTTCCTCAGTTCAGGGACATGCTCAGATGGATGACCTTAAAGAGAGCTAGTGTCTGTCATCAGAGATGCAAACACTTTCCCTGAGATACCATTTGCGTCCCAAATGGCGCACTATCCACTTAATATGGGCCACTATTTTTGACCAGGGCCCATAAAATAATGTACTATATAAAGAACAGGGTTCCATTTGCAATGCACACACTGTGTATTGACCCCTCTGAAGGCAATCTTTCATTCACTGATGTTTTATTGCACCTTGTCATTGACAGAGACACGGCCTGCAACGAAAACATGCGGTCTCTCCTTCACTGCAGCCGAGGTGAGTAAGACATTTAAACGTGTTAACCCTCGCAAGGCTGCAGGCCCAGACGGCATCCCCAGCCGCGCCCTCAGAGCACGCGCAGACCAGCTGGCCGGTGTGTTTACGGACATATTCAATCAATCCCTATACCAGTCTGCTGTTCCCACATGCTTCAAGAGGGCCACCATTGTTCCTGTTCCCAAGAAAGCTAAGGTAACTGAGCTAAATGACTACCGCCCCGTAGCACTCACTTCCGTCATCATGAAGTGCTTTGAGAGACTAGTCAAGGACCATATCACCTCCACCCTACCTGACACCCTAGACCCACTCCAATTTGCTTACCGCCCAAATAGGTCCACAGACGATGCAATCTCAACCACACTGCACACTGCCCTAACCCACCTGGACAAGAGGAATACCTATGTGAGAATGCTGTTCATCGACTACAGCTCGGCATTCAACACCATAGTACCCTCCAAGCTCGTCATCAAGCTCGAGACCCTGGGTCTCGACACCGCCCTGTGCAACTGGGTACTGGACTTCCTGACGGGCCGCACCCAGGTGGTGAGGGTAGGCAACAACATCTCCTCCCCGCTGATCCTCAACACGGGGCCCCACAAGGGTGCGTTCTGAGCCCTCTCCTGTACTCCCTGTTCACCCACGACTGCGTGGCCACGCACGCTCCAACTCAATCATCAAGTTTGCGGACGACACAACAGTGGTAGGCTTGATTACCAACAACGACGAGACGGCCTACAGGGAGGAGGTGAGGGCCCTCGGAGTGTGGTGTCAGGAAAATAACCTCACACTCAACGTCAACAAAACTAAGGAGATGATTGTGGACTTCAGGAAACAGCAGAGGGAACACCCCCCTATCCACATCGATGGAACAGTAGTGGAGAGGGTAGCTAGTTTTAAGTTCCTCGGCATACACATCACAGACAAACTGAATTGGTCCACTCACACTGACAGCGTCGTGAAGAAGGCGCAGCAGCGCCTCTTCAACCTCAGGAGGCTGAAGAAATTCGGCTTGTCACCAAAAGCTCTCACAAATTTCTACAGATGCACAATCGAGAGCATCCTGGCGGGCTGTATCAACGCCTGGTACGGCAACTGCTCCGCCCTCAACCATAAGGCTCTCCAGAGGGTAGTGAGGACTGCACAACGCATCACCGGGGGCAAACTACCTGCCCTCCAGGACACCTACACCACCCGATGTTACAGGAAGGCCATAAAGATCATCAAGGACATCAACCAACCGAACCACTGCCTGTTCACCTCGCTATCATCCAGAAGGCGAGGTCAGTACAGGTGCATAAAAGCTGGGACCAAGAGACTGAAAAACAGCTTCTATCTCAAGGCCATCAGACTGTTAAACAGCCACCACTAACATTGAGTGGCTGCTGCCAACACACTGTCATTGACACTGACCCAACTCCAGCCACTTTAATAATGGGAATTGATGGGAAATGATGTAAATATATCACTAGCCACTTTAAACAATGCTACCTTATATAATGTTACTTACCCTACATTATTCATCTCATATGCATATGTATATACTGTACTCCACATCATCGACTGCATCCTTATGTAATACATGTATCACTAGCCACTTTAACTATGCCACTTGGTTTACTTTGTCTACACACTCATCTCATATGTATATACTGTACTCGATACCATCTACTGTATGCTGCTCTGTACCATCACTCATTCATATATCCTTATGTACATATTCCTTATCCCCTTACACTGTGTATAAGACAGTAGTTTTGGAATTGTTAGTTAGATTACTTGTTGGTTATCACTGCATTGTCGGAACTAGAAGCACAAGCATTTCGCTACACTCGCATTAACATCTGCTAACCATGTGTATGTGACAAATAAAATTTGATTTGATTTGATTTGATTTGGGCATTACGTTTGTGACACCTGTCGCCAATCTTTATGAGTGGCGCATTATAAAAGGAACTAAATTTAATTGACTGCAGTTACAGTTTTTCTTGATTGTTTGATGGTTCACTTTTGAAAAACAATTAACACAGCCCAATAAACTGAATTTGTTTGCCAAACAACACTTTTGCTAAATACACTAAGGCCATAGAAATGTAATTAAATGTTTAATGGATGCCTGCCTTTACTTTTCCCCAAAAATGTATACAAATACAAATGTGTAACATTGGAAAGTTGTACTGACAAATTGCAAGATTATAGAACAAATAATGTTCTCAAGCATTCAGAGATACACTTTAAAGGGATACACAACTTCTTCTCAGAATTTTGGTTTAACTATGCATCTATTATACAGCCCATTTTCACCAGATGCGGCTTAGGTAAGAGACGTTCTGCACTCATTCATTTTCAAAGAGGGCACGCAGAGAAATTTGCGGTGATTGTGGGAAGGTGAGCAGCGAGAACCCTGCTGGCGGAGTGGTAGAAAGGTTCAGCTCTGCTCAACTTAATGCAAATGTCACACGGCCACCGCTGCCTTTATCCAATCAGGTGAGGAGCAAAACCAAAAAAAGAAGGTAGAAAGCCAATCATCGCAGTATCTGGTTTTCCAATTCTATGTGATGTCGCTTTAATAAAATCCAGAGACAAAATCTGAATCTCAATGGCAGGAGGATTGCAGAGATTATTGGTGTTGATGATAGATCAAGAGAAATGTGCACAACAATGTTTGCTTGTGCTGCTAGTTAGTTATGAAACTTCAAAACTGTGATCAAAGCACCATTTGTGAATGTGTTGACTAAATTAAATTGCGAAATTTGCCCACCAAAGGACAGAATTCACCAGTAACACACATTATAACACTGTTAATTAAACACTAAGCATGAATTTCCAGTGATATAATATTGTACCAATTGGATTATGGTATTTTACCATCACTCATATATTATAAACTCAGCAAAAAAGAAACATCCCTTTTTCAGGAACGTCTTTCAAAGATAATTAGTAAAAATCAAAGTAACTTCACAGATCTTCACTGTAAAGGGTTTAAACACTGTGTCCCATGCCATAAACAATTAAAGAACTTGCACTGTGGAATGGTGCATGGTGAACTAACAGCTTACAGACGGTAGGCAATTAAGGTCACAGTTATGAAAACTTAGGACACTAATGAGGCCTTTGTACTGACTCTTTCTACTGACTCTGATGCCCAGGGTCCCAGCTCATCTGTTATGCTGGTGAGTGAGGACCCAAAAGCGGTTTAACAGAAACAGAGTCTTTTAATGTTCAAACACAGGGAAAACATAAATCCTCTTCAGATGTATCGGTTGACTAGTCCCCTTCTAGCAGCAGAGGAGAATAGCAGGGCTAGCGTCAACAGACTGCAGGTCCCTCCAGGTAGGCGCGGGCCGTAGAGGACAGAGGCACCTGATCAGACGCAGCATCTAACGAAGAGGCAGATAACGACAGGACAGAACAAGGGCGAAGCAAACGAGAATCCGACAAAGACAGAAGCAGAAACAGAGAGAGAAATAGAGACCTAATCAGAGGGAAAAGAGGGAACAGGTGTGAGAGAGTAAACAAGGTCGTTAGAGGAGAATGAGGGACAGCTGGGAGAAGGAAAGGGACCATAGAGAGAGAGAGATAGAGGGAGAGAAGGTAACCTAATACGACCAGCAGGGGGAAACGAAGAGAAGAGAAAGAACAGGAACAAGACATAACATGACAATACATGACATCATCAGCATGAATGTGCCTTAGCCATGCTGCAAGGAGGCATGAGGACTACAGAGGTGGCCAGGGCAATACATTGCAATGTCCGTACAGTGAGACGCCTAAGACAGCGCTGTGAGACGCCAGACACCTGACTCATTCAGCTCCCATTCCCCCCTCATTCACAGTAGAAGCGTCAAACAAGGTTCTAAAGACTGTTGACATCTAGTGGAAGCCTTAGGAAGTGCAATATGACCCCATAGACACTGTATATTCGATAGGCAATGACTTGAAAAACTACAAACCTCAAATTTCCCACTTCCTGGTTGGATTTTTTCTCAGGTTTTTTGCCTGCCATATGAGTTCTGTTATACTCACAGACATCATTCAAACAGTTTTAGAAACTTGAAACTCAGAGTGTTTTCTATCCAAATCTACTATATGCATATTCTAGCTTTTAAGACTGAGTAGCAGGCAGTTTACTCTGGGCACCTTTTTATCCAAGCTACTCGATACTGCCCCAAGTCCCAAAAAAGTTGAGAAGATCACGGGTGAACAGCCACACCCGTTGATCCGATCAGAGGAGCCGAAGAGGCCTTCAGTGCCGGTGTGCCTGGTGTTGGGCAGATAAGCGGAGCAAAGCGGATCACACACTGATCAAAGTGCGGCGACATCTTCGAATGAACGCCTCGGCTGATGGCACCCTCGCTTCGGCCTCAGGGAACAGGGGGGGGTGAACCCGAACTGACACTCAAATGGCGACAGTCCAGTGGATGAGTTCGGCAGTGTGTTGTGAGCATTCTCCGCCCACACGAAGAACTGGTATCAGTTGCTGGCCTGGGTGGAGACAAAACAGCGAAGGAAATTCTTTAGCTCCTGGTTGGCCCGCTCCATTTGCCAATTCGACTGTGGGTGGAATCCCACCCGAGGAGAGACTCACCGACCCCGAGCATGGAGCAGAAGGCTTTCCAATACAGTACGACGAACTGGGACCCACGATCCGAGACAATGTCCTGGGGAAGTCCATGTAGTCGAAATACATGGGTAATCATGAGATCAGCGGTCTCCTTCATTGAGAGAAACTTGGGTAAGGCAATGAAATGTGCTGCCTTGGAAAACCTATCAACGACCACCGGGATAGTGGTAAGCCCTTGGGATGGAGGTACCCCTGTGATAAAGTCTTAGGACAGGTAGGACCAGGGCCAGCTGGGGATGGGCAGAGGTTGGAGAAAATCCCACATTGTGGCCCCGCATTGGGAAGACTTGCTTTGGGCAGAGGTGGAACAGGTCGCAATAAAGGATCTCACATCCTCAATTATTTTGGGCCACCAGAATTTCTGCCTCAGAAACTCCAGTGTCCGATTAACCCCTGGATGAACAGTTCATTGAGAGGAGTGTCCCCATTGTAGAACTCGGGAACGGGCTGGTAGTGGGTCCCCCGCCGGGGTCAGGTTCTTGGGTCTGGGCTTGTCGGACCATGGTCTCAATACTCCATATTACAGGGGCAACAATGCAGGAGCTGGGGATGATGGGCTCGGAGTCCCTCTCCTCGTTAGAGCCATCGTGTTGGCAGGACAATGCATCTGCTTTCTCATTCTTGGATCCCGGGCGATAAGCTAGTATGAAAACGAAACTGTTAAAAAAACTATTGGCTTCTTGAATGGAGACCAAGTTCTTGTGGTCTGTCCAGATCACAAACAGATGAGTTACCCTCTCCAACCAGTGTCTCAACCCCTCAAGGGCTCACTTAACAGCCAAGAGCTCCCGGTTGCCTACATCGTATTTGGGTTCCAAGCGAGAACAGTTTGGAGAGAAAGGAGCATGGGTGTAGTTCTTGTCATCCTCGTTCCGCTGTGAATGGACCGCCCCTGCTCCAGTGTCCAAGGTGTCCACCTCTACCACAAAGGGACGAGTAGGATCAGGAAGAATGAGGATGGGTCCAGAGATGAAATGTCCCTTGAGCTCCATGAATGCCCTGTCAGCCTCGGGAGTACAGCATAAACAGCTCTGGGACTTACGGTTCAGGACCGTGCGAGGCACTGCCACCTTCACCAAAGTTGCGTATAAAACACCTGTAAAAATGGGCAAACCTCAGGAACTGCTGGACCTGCTTGAGTGAGGTGGGACGGAGCCAGTCGGCGACCACCTCAACCTTTACGGGTCTATTTGCATGCCTACGGTAGAGATATTGTGACCCAGGAAGGACAATTGTTATACTTGGAAATCACACTTCTCTATCGGGACATATAGTTGGCACTGCAGGAAGCTTCTCAGTACTTGGTGGAAGTGCAATGTGTGTTCTGGAAGCGATTTGAAGAAGATCCGGATATCTTTGAAATAACAAACACGAACCGATTCAACATATCCCTAAGACTGTCATTGACCAATGCATGAAAGACTACTGGTGAGTTACATAATATGAAGGGCATGACTAAATACTCATAGTGACTAGGTGTGTTAAAGGCAGTTTCCCAAATATCTCCCTCCCTAATTCTCACCAGATTGTAAATGTTATATACAGCTGAATTCTGACATTTACATACACCTTAGCCAAATACATTTAATATCAGTTTATCACAATTCCTGACATTTAATCCGAATAAAAATTCCTTGTTTAAGGTCAGTTAGGATCACCACTTTATTTTAAGAATGTGAAATGTCAGAATAATAGTAGAGAGAATGATATATTTCTTCCATCACATTCCCAGTGGGTCAGAAGTTTACATACACTAAATTAGTATTTGGTAGCATTGCCGTTAAATTCTTTAACTTGGGTCAAACGTTTCGGGTAGCCTTCCACAAGCGTCCCACAATAATTTGTGATGGCCACTCCAATACCTTGACTTGGTTATCCTTAAGACCTTGGATATTAGGATGATCCCTTATTTGAATTGCTAGCGATTCAAGGGCAACAGGGAAGAGCAGATGACTGAGTGGGCAACCCTGTTGGCCACATTTATGCAGTTGAAAGGGACTGGATTTGTCGCTGTCAGAATAGAGGATGTTGGGCAGGTGTAGAGTATTTTGACCCAGGTGATAAATGAGTCGCCAAATCCAAATCGAGTGAGTGCTTCGCACATATAGGACCATTCTATTTGGTCAAATGCTTTTTGACCATCTAGCGATATAACAGCCACCTTGGAGCGCTTCCCCTGATTTGCATAATTAATGTTCAGCAGCCTGTGCACATTGGACAAAGAGAATCTGCCGGGGATAAACCCTGTCTGATCCGGGTGAATAATGGTTGTTACGTGTTTGTTCAACCTATTAGCAAGCACTTTAGTGATATTATTTTGCAAAATTAAGCAATGCTATTGGTTTATATATTGCATGATCTATTGCCTCACTACCATTTTTTAACAGAAGGCAGGTATTGGCTTCATACAATGATTTTGGCAAAATATTATTTTCTGTTGAATCAGTGATCATCCTGAGTAATAGGGGAGCGAGAGCTTCACTGAAGGTTTTATTAAATTCACAGCCAAAACCATTCGGGCCTGCAGCCTTTCCAGTTGGGAAAGCTTTTATTGCCTCGATTACTTCCACTGTTGTGACATTTGAGTTCAATTCCTTTTTGGTGTAATCATCAGGTTTTGGCAGGCTGATAGAATCAAAGTAGGCTGATACATCAGAACCAGAAGCATCAGATACGTCATCGGAGCGCACAACAGAATATTGTACTGTCTACACTCGGTTTGTTGTTTATATGAAAACATTTTCATTCAATTGATTTTTAATCACAACTAAGGATTTCACGAAGCGGTTAGCCTTTGTGCCTGGGACTGCAAGTTTGTTTTCCGTTTTTTGCGTGAATTCTGTGATTGCAAGCTGGTTGTACGACAGACACATGTTGTCATCGTGGGAAAGATTCATTGTTACATTTTTTTAAACAACTGGTTGCTGTAGAGCCAACCTGGATACTAAGGAAATCCTGAAGGAAATCGACGAGTACCAACAGATTTACGCTATGGAGGAACAACATACCACATCATGGAAAGATCCTACAACCTCACAAAATAACTTTAACCTCTTGCTCCTACCTGACACGCGTCCCATCTAGACATCTGGAAATGCAAATGCGCTACGCTAAATGCTAATAGTACTAGTTAAAACTCAAACGTTCATTAAAATACACATGCAGGGTATTGAATTAAAGCTACACTCGTTGTGAATCCAGGCAACAAGTCAGATTTTTAAAATGCTTTTCGGCGAAAGCATGAGAAGCTATTATCTGATAGCATGTAACACCCCAAAAGACCCGCAGGGGACGTAAACAAAATAATTAGCATAGTCGTCGCTACACAAACCGCACAAATAAAATATAAAACATTCATTACCTTTGACCATCTTCTTTGTTGGCACTCCTAGATGTCCCATAATCACTATTGGGTCTTTTTTTCTATTAAATCGGTCCATATATAGCCTAGATATCGATCTATGAAGACTGTGTGATAAACGGAAAAAAATAGCGTCTTATAACGTAACGTCATTTTTTTAAAACAAAAAAGTTGACGATAAACTTTCACAAAACACTTCGAAATACTTTTGTAATGCAACTTTAGGTATTAGTACACGTTAATAAGCGATCAAATCAATCACGAGGCGATATTTATTCTATATGGGATACTTCTGGAAATAATGCCCGGGTAAATCTCAACCAAAATATCCGGTCGGAGACCTGAACAAATGGCTTGTCTCTTCTTCGTTTGACCAAGAAACAAAGCCTAGGCAAATGACAAGACTGTTGACATCGTGTGGAAGCTGTAGGTATTGAAACCTCAGCCCCATTTAATGTGGTTCGCCTTTATCAATGGGTTGAAGTGGCGGATGGATATATATTTCCATTTTCAGTGATCAGATTTTCCTGCGCTTTTCGATGAAACGCACGTTCTGTTATAGTCACAGCCGTGATTTAACCAGTTTTATAAACGTCTGAGTGTTTTCTATCCACACATACTAATCATATGCATATACTATATTCCTGGCATGAGCAGCAGGGCGCTGAAATGTTGCGTGATTTTTAACAGAATGTTCGAAAAAGTAGGGGGTAGGAGTAACAGGTTAACACGACAAAAAAATTGATTCATCTACAGACAAGGACGATTTTACTTACCATTGAAGTAGGGGCTCTGGCTGGAATCCATGAAACACTGGAAAAGTTGTGTGCAGAGGTAGCAGGGCTGAGGGGGGAGTTTAGAGTTCAGCCAGGGTGAAATTGTCATGCTCCAAAGAGAAAACAAGACACTCACAGCCAAGGAAAAAATCCACGATTCCAACATGGATTGTCTACTCAGGAGATCCTACTAGACATACAAAGTCTTGGGATCCATGAAAGTCTATTTTTTTCTGGGATTCCTGAGGACGCATCCAATATTCCCGAGGGAGCGATCAGAGAATTCATGCAACCTTCCTTGAAACTTCCTACAGAGACTGTAAACAAGGTGGCTTTCCACCGAGTAAACAGAGTTGGAGCTCGGAGTAACAAGACCAAGGGTCCCTGACCGATCATCGCAAATTTGAACACTACCAACAAAAGGAGCTGATCAAAAGCAGAAAGTGATCTTAAGTGAGCTTAATGTGAGCTTAATGTGTTTATTGTTTGTCTATCTTTTTTATGTATTTGTCTACAAGTTTATAAATGTTTACAACAAGCAAGGGGAAGATATCAGAATAGGGGCATTGGGGAATAATAATATATTCTACGGAATACATTTGTACTGTAGTGTAATGCAAGGTATCTTTCAGATCGTGTGAACACGTCAATTGCTTTGGAAATGCTGGGATGTGGTTTTCAATTATGTTAAAGGTAATTATGATGCAACTATGATGGTGATACGATATGGATTACAATTATCATTATGAACATTAACATTATACACACTACATGTTACACACATAGATGATCAACCATGGCAGAAATATTATTTATTTGGACATCACACATTTTAGTCTCTTATAGACTCTTATAGGCATCGTTCACACTCTCACTAAATCACATCCAATATCATACACATTAACCTCTCTGAGCACGGAACCCGGTAGCGGGCTGAAATTCCACAACATACGGTGATCGCTACATAAATAGTCATATTAAACATTCATGAAAATACAAGTGTCTCACATGTATCAAAAGCCTAGAATCTTGCTAATCCAATTGCGTTGTCAGATTTAAAAAATAATTTCCTGCGAAAGAATATGATGTGATTATCTGAGGATAGAGCTCCATTAAAAAAAACAATGTCAACAAGCACAGGCATATCATAATCACAAACTGCATTAAAATAAATCGTTTACCTTCGACGATCTTCGTCTGTTTGCAATCACAATGAATGATCTTTTGTTTGATAAAAACCGTTTTTATAGCCTAACACAAAACATTTTGTGGACCGCTTGTTTCGTGAATTCCATCTCATTCCATTTTCGACGACACATTCGAGGTGACTTTTCCAGTCATGTTTGGTTTCACTGCAATCAACTGGTTTGTTTGTTACACAACCAAACCTGATGGGTCATTTCACGGGGCGTATTGACTGAAAGAAACCGATTTGAAGACAACAAGTAATGACATCATTGTGCACCAATGATTTGCCCGCTGTTTCGTTGATTGACTGTATTTTAACCCAATGACCACTGATCGTCTTGAAATCTAGCTGGGTAGATAGCCAATGAGCTGAGCTAAACAGCAATAGGTCATATTTATGTGTTGCAAGACCAACCCATGTAGTAAACTCCGGCATAATGATAGACACTCGCTATTGAAGTTTCATACCGGAAGGAGCAACACATATTACGCACAGCGTTGTTTCGCATATTCAGCTGTTTATATATCAATCATTATGGCGACTAAGTCAGGGAAAGCTAAATCTAAGTCTAGATATACAGATGTACACACAATTTTTGAATAAATTGATCGGGAAAGTGAGACATGGTTGTATGACGATTCATTTAGCGATTCCCAAATGGAGGAATATTTTTGGAACGTGAGAGGACATCATTTTGGACTGGTAAGTTCTTCTCATGCTAATGCCCTTGTTTAAAATTAATAATATAAAATGTTATTTGTGATTTTTTTTTATTTTAGAAGCAATATACAGTATAAACGTGTAATGTCATGAAGTGTGAGAAGCGTGTGTCTGCCGCCCCACCCCTATCACGACTTCTCCCGAAGTCGTTGCCTCTCCTTGTTTGGGCGGTGCTCGGCGGCTGACGTTACCGGCCTTCTAGCCATCATTGATCCATTTTTCATTTTCCATTGGTTTTGTCTTGTCTTCCCACACACCTTTTTTCAATCCCATTCATTACCTGTTGTGTATTTAACCCTCTGTTTCCCCTCATGTCTTTGTCAGAGATTGTTTTATGTTGTATAGGTGCGTGACAAGTCCTCGTACCCATGTTAATTTATGTATTTAGTGTTTGGAGCATGTTAACCTCTTTAGTGTGACTTATATTAAAATACTCAATTTACACTCCATTTGACTCTCCTGCGCCTGACTTCCCTGTAACCTATACACACGACTCTGACAACCCCAACCCACATGAAATAGCCTATTTGAGGCTGTTGAGCGGAGGGCAGGCCCACAACAATGGCCAAAATGAAATGGAGACAGTAGATACAGATGGTCTGTTGTAATATAATAAAGACAGTAGATCTAGCTGGTCTGTCATAATATATTCAACATTATGTTCCATGTACTCATATTTATATATATGTTTATTATACCTGTTGATACACAGCTCATATGTGAAACTATTCTAACTGAACATTACCTTTCACAGTGACACTGACTCCGAATGGTAGCCCCCGGGGCCAAGCCGTCCATCCCCCACTGAAGCTGGTTCATCCAGCTCCTGCCACAAGTGGTGTTCATCTGCCCAAATGTATTTCTGCAGGCATGGATGTGCCTCAGGGCCAAAAGGGCACAGCATGGAGGCGTCGCTGTGTTCTTTGCTAAATTAAGTCCCCCATCACCTGCGCCACATGCTTGGTGACCCTCTGCTTTACAGCAGAAAGAGACTGCTATGGCACCTGGCATCAGTAGCACACTATTGTTAGAGCTTTGGCAAAGTGGGTGGGGTTATATCCTGCCTGTTTGGCCCTGTCCGGGGGTCTCATCGGATGGGGCCACAGTGTCTCCTGACCCCTCCTGTCTCAGCCTCCAGTATTTATGCTGCAGTAGTTTGTGTCGGGGGGCTAGGGTCCGTTTGTTATATGTGAAGTACCTCTTCTGTCTTATCCGGTGTCCTGTGTGAATTTAAGTATGCTCTCTCTAATTCTCTCTCTCTCTGAGGAGGACCTGAGCCCTAGGACCATGCGTCAGGACTACCTGGCATGATGACTCCTTGCTGTCCCCAGTCCACCTGGCCTTGCTGCTGTTCCAGTTTCAACTGTTCTGCCTGCGGCTATCGAACCCTAAACTGTTCATATTTACTCTTGAGGTGCTGTCCTGTTGCATCCTCTACAACTACTGTGATTATTATTATTTGACCCTGCTGGTCATCCATGAATGTTTGAAAATCTCAGCCATCTTCTGTTGTAATCTCCACCCGGCACAGCCAGAAGAGGATTGGCCACCCCTCATAGCCTGGTTCCGGTCTAGGTTTCTTCCTAGGTTTTGGCCTTTCTAGGGAGTTTTTCCTAGGGTTTTAGGCTGGGTTTATGTACAGCACTTTGAGATATTAGCTGATGTACAAAGGGTTATATAAATACATTTGAGAGGACTGAGGGTCTACCAAATATTGAAAGTGTATAAATAGTTAACCATGTTATTTTGTAAATGTATTTATTTATTTCTTCCTATTTTTTCCCTTATTTTTTTCTCCATTTCTTTGGGGGGGGGGTGTGTTAGAATACCATTTTGGCATTTTGTATATAGTTATTTGTTTCAAAAGGAGTTAAAACAAGGGTGTCCGCTGTCAACTATATCTATTCAGCATGGCCATTGAAATGCTAGCTATTAAGATCAGATCCAATAACAAAACAAAGGTGT
This sequence comes from Oncorhynchus gorbuscha, assembly GCF_021184085.1. Classification (NCBI taxonomy): domain Eukaryota; kingdom Metazoa; phylum Chordata; class Actinopteri; order Salmoniformes; family Salmonidae; genus Oncorhynchus; species Oncorhynchus gorbuscha. The sequence continues at coordinate 34,009,891 of NC_060183.1, read as the reverse complement.
CCATGTATGCCGATTACTGAAGTTTTATATTAACTAGCTAGATTCTTTATATCCACTGTTTCACAAGACGAGAGCCTGGTTTGCTGGTTCTCAGGAGTCCCTAAAACATTAAACAACACGAATTATAAATGAATTCTCCTTTCATAGCACCAGCTAGCTAGCTGGCTAATGTTAGCTAGTCAGATAATATAAGAAAATTGCTATTTAGCATGTTAACTCACATAGTCCTTTCAATTGTACATTTTTGCTTGACTCGTTATGACTTTATAACTACTTACATTTGGTTCCACTGTAATGTTTTGTCAGCCATCTTTGTTGAAGAAAGCCCCAGCTAAATTCCAAGCATCTGCCTCTAACCCTAGGAAGCTCTTTGCCACCTTCTCCTCCCTCCTGAATCCTCCCCCTCCCCCTCCTCTCTGCAGATGACTTCGTCAACCATTTTGAAAAGAAGGTCGACGACATCCGATCCTCGTTGCTAAGTCAAACGACATGGTTCTGCTCACACTGCCCCTACCCTGTGCTCTGACCTCTTTCTCCCCTCTCTCTCCAGATGAAACGTCTTGTGAGTGCTTGACCCTATCCCCTCCTCTCTTCCAGACCATTTCCGGAGACCTTCTCCCTTTACCTCACCTCGCTCATCAACTCATCCCTGACCGTTGGACGTCCCTTCCGTCTTCAAGAGATTGCACCCTTCTGAAAAAACCTACACTGTCAACAATTACAGACCAGTATCCCTTTTTCTTTCTTTTCTCTCAAAACTCTTGTAGGTGGCTCGCCAAGCTCCGTGGCGCATAGGTGTGCGGGCTCCGCACTGCTAAAGTATAACTTTTTCTATATTCTCAAATTAGTCATTGGAACCACTCGATATGATTGGTCATATAAAAACCTTGGGACCCAAATGCATAATGAATGCTCTAACTTCCCCTTGTAGTGGTCTGGAGAACTTAAGCCATAATGCTGGGTAACTAACTCCCGTGGTGCAAGCTCCCGTGGCGCATAGGTGTGTTCTAACTTTTGACTGGTACTGTATGTAAATTTGATATTTCTGTATTACATGTTTTATACATTTGCAAACATTCCCCCCAAAAAAATGTACTTTGTCATTATAGGGCATTGTGTGTAGATGGGTGAGAGATTCTTTTTTTAAATTCAGGCTGTGGAGTATGTCAAGGGGTATGAATAATTTAAGAATGCGCTGTATATTTCTACACAATATGGTGCAATGGTAATAGACAATAAAAACACCATGAACTTCAATAATCAGGCTAGGCTACAAACAGTACAACTGCATGCTTGCTTTGTCACTTTGTCTTCTCAAACGCGTCTTTGTATTTTAGCACTGCGCTAAATCCAGTCCATGGAAATACAGTAGTATTTACATCGTATTTACTATTCCGAATTGCTACTCACTGCATCTCTTCTTATCATTTATCAGAAAACAGTGGAATTGTTGTGCCTTTTTCACTTGATGTAGTGTGTAACATTCAGGCAGGGGACGGACACCAGCATTAGCTCCTTCTCTCCCTAAAAAAACTTGAATGTGTGTCATCATTCTCCATATTAGGGCATATTGTGACGTCTTTATGCGCAGTTGTGACCGATCTCCACTGCTGTGGCAGTCGGCTACATAAAATAATGATATAATCGCTAATGTTTGAGGTGAAAAAGTACATATTTCCTGACTTTAAAAAAATAGTACATTTGACAAAAATAGCTGATTCGGCCGTATGCTTTCACTTAAACAACGAGTTTGTCCACAGTTTTCAGATTTCTGAATGATGAATTCACTGTCAACAGAGCAGAGCTAGGCTTGCATCCAGCAACATCATGAGTCACATGTCTGGTTTTTGCAGCTGTTTCAGAACAGCACTACAGGAAGTGCGAGGAGGGAGGGCAAACTCCACGGAACTAGTTTCAATATATGGAATCACTTTGAAGTTCCTGGATTTTGGGTAAACGTCTCCTACTATCAAAACAGTATAATTTGGCATCTAAAGAGATTTATTTATCAAAAATAACTGACAGCTTAAAATGTTTTGGGCAACAGCTTAGCATAAAACATTGCTTCAGATGGGAGTTACACCATATATACAAAAGTTTGTGGTCACTTTCAAATGAGTGGATTCTGACATTACAGCAACACTCGTTGCTGACAGGTGTATAAAATCGAGCACACAACCATGCAATCTCCAATAGGCCACGATCAAAAAGAACAGATTGGAGATCTTACATCTAGACAAAAAGGAAATCTTCACTTGAGTATTCCACACAGAAACAAACCCTCTTCCCCTCCTTCTTGTAGCATTATGGTATGTGATTAAGTTCTTCCGACTGGCATGGAAGTGGCTAGAGTCTTCAGAGGTGTAATGATAATTAGGAGTCTGAAAATAGGGTATTTGACACAGTGTTCGACGTGGACAAAACTGACAGGGAAGCATAGGAATTATCAGAGCATTATCAGAGCATTCGACAATTCACATTTTATTGCAAAAGTAACACCATTCTCGTGACGAAGAAAACGTGGACAGGTTCTTTGCATAGTGACGCTAGTGTGAAGTGTTTTTGAAGAAGTTGCGGCTTGCAGTGCAGCTTTACTAACATCGGATCGGCTCTTTCCACTCCTGAGAACTGACAATGTGAATATGCTAACTCTAGGCTGTAGCCAGAAGTGACTAATGGACTATTGTGGATTCTGTCGCCATGGGCCTTCAGACACATCTCGGTAAGGGTAATTTGACCCAAATATAAACTTTGAAATTGAAAGGAAATTCACAAGCACCACAATGCCTACTTCACCAATGATATACAAAGGTTTTCCAGCACACCGCTTTGGCCTGCAACAGTAACTATGTTGTACTTCAAACAATGTATAGGCAGCTTTCTTAGGATTCAAATCCTCTCAAACAGCCTGATTCCTACTCTTAGGGGGGTTGCTCACACAATGTGAATTGTACTGCATACAAGTTAAAATAATGATTTCTTCACACACAAAACTAAGACATTATCCCATTCCACTACCTTAAGCTTTTTTTTATTATAAGAAAGCAGCTTTTATACTTACATGACAATCATCAGGCTTAAATTCACCTTTTATAATAAAGCATTACATGCATAATCGCATTTGCTTCACGGTTGATAATGGTGTTTTTCCGCTAATGGAACATTTGTTCTAATGTGCAATGTTCACATTGCTGTGCTTATAATGTGAAGAAATAGCCTAATAGTTTATCAACATTTTAAGCTAAACATTTTGATCTGTTATGTAATCCACATTGCGTAATAAAAGGTGTTTTGATGCTACTGGTTGTATTCATTTGGGATCTATTGCATCCCACAAGTGTCCCAGACTATGTTTTGAAATATTTATTTAGCGCACAGAACAGGTCAACTTTTATACTATGGAGGACAGTAGTTTGACATAGGCTGCTGTTTTTGGTGTACACCTAGCGGCAGGTAACTTGGTCACGAAAATCAGAAAAGCAATCAAATTAATCGACAGAAACATGGCAAAAGTGTTTTATAATCAATCTTCAAGGTGTTTTTCAAATATCTATTCGATAATATATCAACTGAGACAGTTGGCTTTTCACTAGGACCGGGAGGAAAAATGGCTACCTCTGTTTAGCGCAAAAATCACACTGAGAGCCAACAACTGACCAATTATGCAATGTGGACGTTTAAGCTCATTCTTCAAAATAAAGGCCTGAAACTACGTCTAAAGGCTGTAGACACCTTAGGGAAGCCACAGAAAAAGGAATCTGGTTGATATCCCATTCAATGCGCAATAGGGATGCATAGAAAGACTGGGGTTTCAAAATAAGAATCACTTCCTGATTGGATTTTTCTCAAGATTTCACCTGCAATATCAGTTCTGTTATACTCACAGACAATATTTTTACAGTTTTGGAAACTTTAGAATGTTTTCTATCCTAAGCTATATATATGCATATATGCATATTCTAGCATCTGGTCCTGAGAAATAGGCAATTTACTTTGGGAACGTTATTTTTCCAAAAATAAATATAGTGCCCCTTAGCTTCAAGAGGTTTTAAGGTAAATTGTTCCCCAAACTTGAAACTCACACGTTGCTTATGTATGCCAGTTAGGCTCTATTACACCCCTTCTAAAGCGGATTAACGTGCTTAATTTGAACTTCTCTAGGGTAGGGGCAGCATTCGGAATTTTGGATGAAAAGCATGCCCAAATTAAATGGCCTGCTCCTCGGGCCCAGAAGATATGACATGCATGTAACTGGTAGATTGGGATAGAAAACACTATAAAGTTTCCAAAACGGTTAAAATAGTGTCTGTGAGTATAACATAACTGATTTGGCAGGAGAAAACCTGAGAAAAATCCATTCAGGAAGTAGTTCTTTTTTTGGTTTTGTAGTTTTCTATTCAATGCCATTACAGTATCCATTGACTTCGGACTCAATTTGCAGTGGGTTAAAGATGTCACGTAGTAGAACTCTGTAAGTGTTGCTCTCCACTTGAAATCAATGGAATTAGAGTATGATAACTAAGGAGAATATTCTGGTGTTTGTTTGCAAATATGCAGACCTAAACACCCGTCTCCGGATTACATCTCAAACTAAGGGCAAACATGGCATCTGTGACAGAGGGAGAAGCGTCCATCATTGTATAAGTGTAAGAGTCTAGCTAGCTAGATATTACACATTTCAAATTTTGTCAGTCATTTTCATTTCAAGTCTCTTAGCTAGCTAAAATAATAATAAAATAATAAAAATAAAAATAATTCTTTCTACATGACCTTACATACCTGAAGGAAAAATTTTGACATTTGGTGTATGGTTGATGAGAAACTCCATACTGCAAATGTACGGTCCCTTACTAGATGTCAAATTTCCTAGAAAAACTCTTACACACACACACAGCTAGGACAGAGGGACACAGTGTGGGGCTTAGAGACACACAGAGCCTGCAATAGTTACCTTTGTTCGAACTATTAAAGCTACACTCGTTGTGAATCCAGCCAACATGTCAGATTTTTAAAATGCTTTTCAGCGAAAGCATGAGAAGCTATTATCTGATAGGATGCACCCATCTGAACCAGTTGTAAACAAAAGAACTAGCGTAGAAGGCGCTACACAAAACGCTGAAATAAAATATAAAACATGCATTACCTTTGACGAGCTTCGTTGTTGGCACTCCAATAAGTCCCATAAACATCACAATTGGTCCTTTTTTCTGATTAATTCCATCCATGTATGCCCAAAATGTCCATTTATAAAGCAGGGTTGATCCAGAAAAAAACAGCTTGCCAAAACACTATAAACTTTGCCAAAATATTTCAAACTACTTTTGTAATACAACTTTAGGTATTTTTTAACATTAATAATCAATCTAATTGTAGAAGGGGCAATCTGTTCTCAATAGAGCAAGTAAACAAAACATGCACCATTTTTCCTCTTGCGTATCTTTCAACAGCGTAACGTTGTTCTAGGATGTCCTTCTTCGTTGCACCAATGATTAACTTCAACCCAATTCCAAAGACTGGTGACATCCCGTGAAAGTCGTAGGAACTGTAAAATGGTCACTATCAAATATCCCTTGGCAAAGACACCTGAGGGAACGGTCAGAGGTAAAAACATTTAAAAAATCGGAACAGTTTTTCCTCAGGGTTTTGCCTGCTACATAAGTTCTGTTATAGTCACAGACATGATTGAACCAGTTTTAGAAATGGCAGAGTGTTTTCTATCCACACCTACTAATCAAAGGCATATAATATATTCCTGGCATGAGTAGCAGGAAGTTGAAATTGTGCACGCTATTAATCCAAAAGTGGAGATGCTGCCCCGTATCCTTAAGAAGTTTTAAAGTATCATCAGACCTAGAGCTCTGAAAATTTAGAAACCTGTTCTAGAGCTCAGGTTGATAGTGCATGGTGAGTTATGTGGCTCTAGAAGGTCCTCGAACTGAATAGCCTTGTACATTTGCAATAACTACAATTCATTTTGACCATTACGAAAATGACATAATTTAGAAATGTCCCATAGTCGCAAGACTAGATGCATTGAAACTGACTCGATCCATAGAGACAGACCCCAACGTTTCTGTCTGATAGCTCATTCAAGGACCCCGTAGCAAGGCATGGGGGAAAAAATGATTTTCAGCACCAATTAAGGTCGTTGCTCGGGCACCGATTAACCTATCCAGCCGAAACTCATGATTCAGGGTCGCCTCACATAGGTCTACACATAAAGTCAGAGCTAGAACGTAACAACATTTTGTGTTTATTATGGTTTAAACTAAAGGCGCAATGAATTATGGGCCTGCTCTGAAATATGTGATAGTTGGCTTCGAAACGAGTTGAAAAAAGTGGGTTTGGTGTCAGATGGTATCAGTTTGGTGTCCGAATTACATTTACATTTAAGTCATTTAGCAGACGCTCTTATCCAGAGCGACTTACAAATTGGTGCATTCACCTTATGACATCCAGTGGAACAGTCACTTTACAATAGTGCATCTAAATCTTAAAGGGGGGGGGTGATACTTATCCTATCCTAGGTATTCCTTAAAGAGGTGGGGTTTCAGATGTCTCCGGAAGGTGGTGATTGACTCCGCTGTCCTGGCGTCGTGAGGGAGTTTGTTCCACCATTGGGGGGCCAGAGCAGCGAACAGTCTTGACTGGGCTGAGCGGGAGCTGTACTTCCTCAGTGGTAGGGAGGCGAGCAGGCCAGAGGTGGATGAACGCAGTGCCCTTGTTTGGGTGTAGGATCTGATCAATTCCTGGAGGTACTGAGGTGCCGTTCCCCTCACAGCTCCGTAGGCAAGCACCATGGTCTTGTAGCGGATGCGAGCTTCAACTGGAAGCCAGTGGAGAGAACGGAGGAGCGGGGTGACGTGAGAGAACTTGGGAAGGTTGAACACCAGACGGGCTGCGGTGTTCTGGATGAGTTGAAGGGGTTTAATGGCACAGGCAGGGAGCCCAGCCAACAGCGAGTTGCAGTAATCCAGACGGGAGATGACAAGTGCCTGGATTAGGAGCTGCGCCGCTGCCTGTGTGAGGCAGGGTCGTACTCTGCGGATGTTGTAGAGCATGAACCTACAGGAACGGGCCACCGCCTTGATGTTGGTTGAGAACGACAGGGTGTTGTCCAGGATCACACCAAGGTTCTTAGCGCTCTGGGAGGAGGACACAATGGAGTTGTCAACCGTGATGGCGAGATCATGGAACGGGCAGTCCTTCCCCGGGAGGAAGAGCAGCTCCGTCTTGCCGAGGTTCAGCTTGAGGTGGTGATCCGTCATCCACACTGATATGTCTGCCAGACATGCAGAGATGCGATTCGCCACCTGGTCATCAGAAGGGGGAAAGGAGAAGATTAGTTGTGTGTCGTTTGCATAGCAATGATAGGAGAGACCATGTGAGGTTATGACAGAGCCAAGTGACTTGGTGTATAGCGAGAATAGGAGAGGGCCTAGAACAGAGCCCTGGGGGACACCAGTGGTGAGAGCCCGTGGTGAGGAGACAGATTCTCGCCACGCCACCTGGTAGGAGCGACCTGTCAGGTAGGACGCAATCCAAGCGTGGGCCGCGCCGGAGATGCCCAACTCGGAGAGGGTGGAGAGGAGGATCTGATGGTTCATAGTATCGAAGGCAGCCGATAGATCTAGAAGGATGAGAGCAGAGGAGAGAGAGTTAGCTTTAGCAGTGCGGAGCGCCTCCGTGATACAGAGGAGAGCAGTCTCAGTTGAATGACTAGTCTTGAAACCTGACTGATTTGGATCAACAAGGTCATTCAGAGAGAGATAGCGGGAGAGCTGGCCAAGGACGGCACGTTCAAGAGTTTTGGAGAGAAAAGAAAGAAGGGATACTGGTCTGTAATTGTTGACATCGGAGGGATCGAGTGTAGGTTTTTTCAGAAGGGGTGCAACTCTCGCTCTCTTGAAGACGGAAGGGACGTAGCCAGCGGTCAGTGATGAGTTGATGAGCGAGGTGAGGTAAGGGAGAAGGTCTCCGGAAATGGTCTGGAGAAGAGGGGAGGGGATAGGGTCAAGCGGGCAGGTTGTTGGGCGGCCGGCCGTCACAAGACGCGAGATTTCATCTGGAGAGAGAGGGGAGAAAGAGGTCAGAGCACAGGGTAGTGCAGTGTGAGCAGAACCAGCGGTGTCGTTTGACTTAGCAAACGAGGATCGGATGTCGTCGACCTTCTTTTCAAAATGGTTGATGAAGTCGTCTGCAGAGAGGGAGGAGGGGGGGGAGGATTCAGGAGGGAGGAGAAGGTGGCAAAGAGCTTCCTAGGGTTAGAGGCAGATGCTTGGAATTTAGAGTGGTAGAAAGTAGCTTTAGCAGCAGAGACAGAGGAGGAAAATGTAGAGAGGAGGGAGTGAAAGGATGCCAGGTCCGCAGGGAGGCGAGTTTTCCTCCATTTCCGCTCGGCTGCCCGGAGCCCTGTTCTGTGAGCTCGCAATGAGTCATCGAGCCACGGGGCGGGAGGGGAGGACCGAGCCGGCCTGGAGGATAGGGGACATAGAGAGTCAAAGGATGCAGAAAGGGAGGAGAGGAGGGTTGAGGAGGCAGAATCAGGAGATAGGTTGGAGAAGGTTTGAGCAGAGGGAAGAGATGATAGGATGGAAGAGGAGAGCGTAGCGGGGGAGAGAGAGCGAAGGTTGGGACGGCGCGATACCATCCGAGTAGGGGCAGTGTGGGAGGTGTTGGATGAGAGCGAGAGGGAAAAGGATACAAGGTAGTGGTCGGAGACTTGGAGGAGTTGCAATGAGGTTAGTGGAAGAACAGCATCTAGTAAAGATGAGGTCGAGCGTATTGCCTGCCTTGTGAGTAGGGGGAAGGTGAGAGGGTGAGGTCAAAGAGGAGAGGAGTGGAAAGAAGGAGGCAGAGAGGAATGAGTCAAAGGTAGACGTGGGGAGGTTAAAGTCGCCCAGAACTGTGAGAGGTGAGCCGTCCTCAGGAAAGGAGCTTATCAAGGCATCAAGCTCATTGATGAACTCTCCGAGGGAACCTGGAGGGCGATAAATGATAAGGATGTTAAGCTTGAAAGGGCTGTTAACTGTGACAGCATGGAATTCAAAGGAGGCGATAGACAGATGGGTAAGGGGAGAAAGAGAGAATGACCACTTGGGAGAGATGAGGATCCCGGTGCCACCACCCCGCTGACCAGAAGCTCTCGGGGTGTGCGAGAACACGTGGGCGGACGAAGAGAGAGCAGTAGGAGTAGCAGTGTTGTCTGTGGTGATCCATGTTTCCGTTAGTGCCAAGAAGTCGAGGGACTGGAGGGAGGCATAGGCTGAGATGAACTCTGCCTTGTTGACCGCAGATCGGCAGTTCCAGAGGCTACCGGAGACCTGGAACTCCACGTGGGTCGTGCGCGCTGGGACCACCAGATTAGGGTGGCCGCGGCCACCTGGTGTGGAGCGTTTGTATGGTCTGTGCAGAGAGGAGAGAACAGGGATAAACAGACACATAGTTGACAGGCTACAGAAGAGGCTACGCTAATGCAAAGGAGATTGGAATGACAAGTGGACTACACGTCTCGAATGTTCAGAAAGTTAAGCTACGTAGCAAGAATCTTATTGACTAAAATGATTAAAATGATACAGTACTGCTGAAGTAGGCTAGCTGGCAGTGGGTGCGTTGTTGACACTACACTAATCAAGTCGTTCCGTTGAGTGTAATAGTTTCTACAGTGCTGCTATTCGGGGGCTAGCTGGCTAGCTAGTAGTGTTGTTTACGTTACGTTGCGTTAAAAGAACGACAATAGCTGGCTAGCTAACCTAGAAAATCGCTCTAGACTACACAATTATCTTTGATACAAAGACGGCTATGTAGCTAGCTATGTAGCTAGCTACGATCAAACAAATCAAACCGTTGTACTGTAATGAAATGAAATGAAAATGTGATACTACCTGTGAATGCGACCGGGTTGTTGAGTTCTATTCAGAAGACGTTGGCTAGCGTTGGCTAGCTGTTGGCTAGCTAGCAGAGTCTCCTACGTTAAGGATGACAAATAGCTGGCTAGCTAACCTCGGTAAATTAAGATAATCACTCTAAGACTACACACTCTAAACCTAAACAACACAATTATCTTGGAACGAAGATACGAAGACAGCAAAGACAGCTATGTCGCTAGCTAACACTACACTAATCAAGTCGTTCAGTTGAGTGTAATAGTTTTCCCAGTGCAGCTAATCAGTGGACGTTAGCTAGCTGGCTAGTGAAGACTACGTTAGGACGGCGAAATACGATAATTACGCAATTATCTTTGATATAAAGATGGCTATGTAGCTAGCTGAGAAGAAATTGCTAAGATTAGACAAATCAAACCGAATGATGTCTACTGACTTGCGATTGACTGCGATTGCGATTGACTGACTTGCGATGGAGTGGAACCAGAATCACTGCCCGGCAATCCCGAGTTCACCGGGCTAGTCAATTTTGCATTCCTGCAGTTTTTTTGAGCATGTCAAATTTGTGACGGTAAATGCCCATTGAAACATATTGCAAATGGATAGCCGTGTGCCTGGTGATTGGAACGGGTTACCAGGATAACATTTTTATAATGGTTTTAAATGCCTTTAGGGGTGTGCAAGGAGTCCACAGTTGGGTAGGGAGCACCCCCATCCGTGCCCATCCAATAGGGGGTGCCCCTAGTCATTTTGGACATTTTTCAAAAACCGTTAAAAAAACAACAGAGTCCCACTTCTCTCATGTCACCATTGAGCGATGGAGAGGAACCACTAGCACTGCCCGGCCTTCCCGGGTTCATCGGTCCAGTCAATTTTGTATTTCTGCAGGAGTTTTGAGCATGGTAAATGCCCATTGAAACATATTGCAAATGCACAGTACATTTGCAATATGATTCAACAGTGAAAAAACATCACCAAATGGACATGATGAAATCAACACAACAAACGGTGGAGAGGAACCACAATCACTGCCCGGCCATCACGAGTTCATGAGGCCAGTCAATTTTGCATTTCTGCAGTATTTTTGAGCAACCCCCACCCGTGCCCATCCAATATGGGGCACCCCTTGTAATTTTCGATGTTTTTCAAAAATTGGTTACAAAAGAAGGGAGAGATAGCCATATGGAGGTGTGGATGGCACATATATTTCCTTCAATGTTACACACACATACATTTAGGACTGTACCAATCAGCAGTCTTCCAAAGTTTTTTATGGGCTGTTTTTCTTGTTTGTCTCATCATACATGACAAATAGACCATCTAGGTTGATTCATGGTGTAACATAGTGCTATATATCATTTGGGCAGTATAAAGGCCTTTTGGACACGGTTCACTGACTTTTGGGTTTGTAAACCGACTTCCTATGATCGTACATGGCAAATGGACATAACATCCTGATTTGGCACTTTCAAATAATTCATATTGCATTTGGACATTTCTTATGGCATTTGGCAAATAAATTAAAAAGTGAATTTTGACTTTTGACTTCCTATGAAATCAAATTGCAAATGGACAAAACATATGTCTTATGGAAGAGTTTTAAAAACATGTTTAAAAGATAATAAAATTTGACAAAAATATGTTCATACAGTTCATGTGTAATTGACAAAAAAAAATCTTTTTTTTTTTTAAAAATAATAATCTAAAAAAAATCGAAAAATGGTCCAGAAAGCACTTTAAGGGGTGATACATTTTCAAAATTTTACTCTTGGGTCTTCACGTGTGTTACATTTGCAATATGGAGGGTGTTCCCTTACAGTATAACATAATTCTCATCATGATAGCATTAATACATGAAATAACAAACTCAGTGGCCTTGTGGTTAGTGTGTGTCTGTGTCACTTACGAACATGACCCTCTTGGGGATATGGTCCGACTCCACCAAGGGATTTTTGTAGAGCCACAGCTCCTCTGGCTGGATCACTCTCTCAAAGGGCTCCAGGAACTCTGTGAATCTGAGGAAGCGACACAAAAACCGTCGCATTAGCCCTGTCTTTCACAATACGTTCATTTTCGTATGGGTGGCCCCAGCTGGAATCAAACCCACAATCCTGGTGATACAAGCCTCATGTTCTACAGGACCACAATATAGTTACAGTAATACTATGATTTAAGTTATTCTTTGATGGTTTGGACAGAAAACTAGCACTCCAACACTATGTTTAGAACATTGAAGAGGATATTTGCTACTGGACTTAACACGTTTTTACACTTAACCTCTTCGAACAACCCATCCCGGTTGCAGGAGAATTGTCATCAACTGACACTAATTAGCATAACGCAACGGACAAAAAATATTACTCGAAAATATTAATATTCATTAAATCACATGTGAAATAAAGTGAAACACAGCTTAGCCTTTTATTAATCACCCTGTCATCTCAGATTTTGAAATTATGCCAAAGCAAGACAAGCATTTGTGTAAGTTTATCGATAGCCTAGCATAGCATAATGTCCAGTTAGCAGCAGGAAGTTTGGTCACGAAAATCAGAAAAGCAATCAAATTAACTGTTTACCTTTGATGGTTCTTCGGATGTTTTCACTGACGAGACTCCCAGTTAGACAGCAAATGTTCATTTTGTTCCATAAAGATTATTTTATAGCCTGAAATACCTCCGTTTGTTCTTCACGTTTGGTTGAGAAATCCACGGTCACGACAACACCGAAAAATATTACAAATTAGATCCATAATATCGACAGAAACATGGCAAACGTTTTTTTTAATAATCAACCCTCAAGGTGTTTTTCAAATATTTATTCGATAATATATCAACCGGGTCAGTTGGCTTCTTAGTAGGAGCAAGACAAACAATCGCTGCATTTGTCTATTATGCACATATCACTGAGAGCCACCAGCTGACCACTGACGTAATATTGTCATTGTGACACTAGATACATTAGGGAAGCCATAGAAAAGGGAATCTAGCTGACGTCCCTTTCACTGCTCAATAGGGACGCTGGGGTTTCTAAATAAGACTCACTTCCTGATTGAATTTTTCTCAGGCTTTCGCCTGCAATATCTGTTCTGTTAAACTCACAGACAATATTTTTACAGTTTTGGAAACTTTAGAGTGTTTTCTATCCTAAGCTGTCAATTATATGCATATTCTATTATCTGGTCAAGAAAAATAGCCTGTTTACTTTGGGAATGTTCTTTTTCAAAAATGAAAATAGTGCCCCCTAGTTTCAAGAGGTCAACAGTTAAAGATGCCATCTGCGATCTTAAACACTTACACATTTGTAACATATTGTATGAATTGGAATTTTTATCATCATACAAATTACAAAAAGTTAAATACATTATATTTGGACCCATTTTGGCTCGTGAGCACTACCTTCAAAACTACTGACCAAGCTTCCTGCTGCTAACTGGACATTATGCTATGCTAGGCCATTGTTAAACTTACACAAATGCTTGTCTTGCTTTGGCTGTAAAGCATAATTTCAAAATCTGAGATGACAGGGTGATCAACAAAAGGCTAAGCTGTGTTTCACTTTATTTCACTTGTGATTTCATAAACAATGTATCCCTGAAAAAGGGGGGGAGTCAAAATCAAAAGTAACAGTCAGTATCTGGTGTGGCCACCAGTTGCATTAACCTCTCTGCGCACGGAACCCGGTAGCGGGCTGAAATACCACAACATATGGTGATCGCTACATAAATAGTCATATTAAACATTCATGAAAATACAAGTGTCTCACATGTATCGAAAGCCTAGAATCTTGCTAATCCAACTGTGTTGTCAGATTTAAAAAAGGATTTACTGCGAAATAATACAATGCGATTATCTGAGGATAGAGCCCCATAAAAAAAAACTATTTCAACCAGCACAGGCTAACAAAATCAAACTGCATTAAAATAAATAGTTTACCTTTGACGATCTTCATCTGTTTGCAATCCCAATGCTCATTGTTACACAATGAATGATCTTTTGTTTGATAAAATCCATTTTTATAGCCTAACACAAAACATTTTGTGAACCGCTTGTGTCATGAATTCCGTCTCATTCCATTTGACGCCATATTCGAGGATAAATACCCACACAAAACGTGACTTTTCCAGTCATGTTTGGTTTCATTGCAATCAACTGGTTTGTTTGTAACACAATCAAACCTGATGGGCCATTTCGCGGGACATATTGACTGAAAGAAAACGATTTGAAGACAACAAGTAATGACATCATTGTGCACCAATGATATGACCACTGTTTCATTGATTGACTGTATTTTAACCCAATGACCACTGATCGTCTTGAAATCTAGCTGGGTAGATAGCCAATGAGCTGAGCTAAACGGCAATATGCAATGGTTATGTGTTGGAAGACCAACCCATGTAGTAAACTCCGGCGTAAAGAGAGTCATTCGCTATTGAAGTTTTATACCGGAAGGACCTACGCATATTATGCACAGCATTGTTTGGTAAACGCGCAGATTCAGCTGTTTATATATCAATCATTATGGTGACTAAGTCAGGGAAAGCTAAATCGAAGTCTAGATATACAGGTGTACACACAATTTTAGAAGAAATTGATCGGAAAAATGAGAGAGAATGTTGTAGGACGATTCATTTAGCGATTCCCAAGTGGAGGAATATTCTTTGAACGGAGAGGACAGGTTTTGGACTGGTAAGTTCTTCTCATGGTAAAGCCCTTGTTTGAAATTAATCATCTAAAATATTATTTGTGATTTATTTTTACTTTAGAAGAAATATATAAACATGTAATGTCATGAAATGTGAGATGCGTGTGTCTGCCGCCCCATCCCAACCCACATGAAACTGCCTATTTGAGGCTGTTGAGGGGAGGTGAGGCCCACAACAATGGCCAAAGTGAAATGGAGACAGTAGATACAGCTGGTCAGTTGTGATATAATAAAGACAGTAGATCTAGCTGGTCTGTCATAATATAATAGAGACAGTAGATGTAGCAGGTCTAGAATAATATATTCAACGTATGTTCCCTGTACTCTATATATACAGTACATCTGTTTAATATACCTCAGCAGCACAATATTGTGTAGAACTTTGGCATAGTGGGTGATGTTATATCCTTCCTGTTTGGCACTGTCTGGGGGTCTCATCGGATGGGGACACAGTGTCTCTGACCCCTCCTGTCTCAGGCTCCAGTATTTATGCTGCAGTAGTTTATGTGTCGGGGGACTAGGGTCAGTTTATTATATCTGGACTACTTCTTCTGTCTTATCCGATGTCCTGTGTGAATTTAAGTATGCTCTCTCTAATTCTCTCTGAGGAGGAGGACCTGAGCCCGAGGACCATGCGTCAGGACTACCTGGTATGATGACTCCTTGCTGTCCCCAGTCCACCTGGCCTTGATGCTGTTCCAGTTTCAACTGTTCTGCCTGCGGCTATGGAACCCTAAACTGTTGATATTTACTCTTGAGGTACTGTCCTGTTGCATCCTCTACTACTACTGTGATTATTATAATTTGACCCTGCTGGTCATCTATGAACGTTTGAAAATCTCGGCCGTGTTCTGTTGTAATCTCCACCCGGCACAGCCAGAAGAGGACTGGCCACCCCTCATAGCCTGGTTCCTCTCTAGGTTTCTTCCTAGGTTTTTGCCTTTCTAGGGAGTGTTTCCTAGCCACCGTGCTTCTACACCTGCATTGCTTGGTGTTTGGGGTTTTAGGCTGGGTTTCTGTACAGCTCTTTGAGATATTAGCTGATGTAAATAAATTTGATTTGATAGAGGACTGAGGGTCTTCCAAATATTGAAAGTGTGTAAATAGTTACCCATATTATTTTGTAAATGTATTTATTTTTTTCTTCCTATTTTTTTCCATATTTTTTTCTCAATTTTTTTGGGGGGGGGGTGTGTTAGAATAGTTGTTTGTTTCAAAATGTATACCTTCACCAATTTGGCCACTCGGGTACATTTGGGCTACTTGTGTTGGACACCTGCGTGACTTCATGATAAATGTCATGTAGCACACTCATTTTGGAAGTTATCTTTCTAAAACGTTGCACAAGTACAGTTGCCCTCATATATTTCATTGAAATTGTCCCCATCATCCTATCTGAATGTTTGTTTTATCTTGTTCATTTGAAAGATGAAAAACTTATGTTTTTTTCCATTGTATTATCTACACCAGATCTATTGTATTATATTATTCTACATTCAATTCACATTTACACAAACTCCAGAGTGTTTTCTTTCAAATGGTACCAAGAATATGCATATCCTTGCTTCTGGGCCAGAGCAACAGGCAGTTAGATTTGGGTATGTCTTCAGACGGAAATGTAAAAAAGTAGGGGGTAGCTCTAAGAATCTTCATCAGATGACACTCATATGACATGTTACACAATACATTTATGTTTTGTTCGATAATATGCATATTTATATCCACAAATCTCGGTTTACATTGACACCATGTTCAGAAATGCCTCCAAAATATCCGGAGGAATTATAGAAAGCTACGCCAGATAACAGAAAAACTCATAAATTTTGACTAAAGATACATGTTCTACATATAATTAAAGATACTCTGGTTCTTAATGCAACCGCTGTGTCAGATTTTTTTTTACGTTACGAAAAAAGCCTACCATGCAATAATCTGAGACAGCGCTCAGACGTAACAGCGTTTCTCCACCACGTTGGAGTCAACAGAAATACGAAATTACATAATAAATATTCCCTTACATTTAATGATCTTTCATAAGAAGGCAGTGCAAGGAGTCCTAATTCCACAATAAATCGTTGTTTTGTTCCATAATGTCCAATTAGCTGCATTTGCTACCACTTTCAGCTCACATGCCCAGAAGCTGACGCCGGTCCAAGACAACTCGCACGAAAACTTCAAAAATATATATTCCAGGTCGAATAAACTGGTCAAACTAAGTAGAGCATCAATCTTCAGGATGTTATTTTCATATATATCCAATAACGTTCCAACCGGATCATACGTTTTCAGCTGCAGCCAAATGGAATGACGGTAGCACCCACAGAGAAATGTGCCACAGGAAAATAGCATTCTGTCGGGACAGTGACTATTTCCCCTCCCATTTGGTCAAAGTTCACAGCAAAAGCTCCATTCCACTATCTACTGAATGAGGACATCTAGTGGAAGGTGTAGGAACTGCTACCAGATCCATATCTTGTTGGGGAAGGAGGGGGCGATGACGTCAAAGTTGACACACATTCAGAATTTCACTTCTTGTTTGGAAGATTGCCTGCCCTATGAGTTCTGTTATACCCACAGACATAATTCAAACAGTTTTAGAAACTTCAGAGTGTTTCCTATCCAATAGTAATAATAATATGCATATATTAGCAATCTAGGACAGAGTAGGATGTAGTTCACTATGGGCACGCAATTAATCCAAAGTGAAAATACTGCCCCCTATCCTCAACAAGTTAATTGCCTACCGGCTGTAAGCCGTTAGTGTCTTAACGATCGCTCCACAGGTGCATGTTCATTAACTTCTTCGATATAGGGGGCGCTCTTTTAATTTTTGGATAAAAAAAACGTTCCCGTTTTAAACAAGATATTTTGTCATGAAAAGATGATCAAGAAAACACTCTGACGTTTCCAAATCTGCAAAGATATTATCTGTGAGTGCCACAGAACTGATGCTACAGGCGAAACCAAGATGAAATGCCCCAGATTTTGAATGCGCTTTGTTCCAATGTCTCCTTATATGGCTGTGAATGCGCAAGGAATGAGCCTATACTTTCTGTCGTTTCCCCAAGGTGTCTGCAGCATTGTGACGTATTTGTAGGCATATCATTGGAAGATTGACCATAAGAGACTACATTTACCAGGTGCTCCGGTTGGTGTCGTCCGTTGCAATTATTGCGTAATCTCCAGCAGCGTGTATTTTACCATTTGCTTCAGAGGAGAAACCAAACTGCCACGAATGACTTATCATTGAATAGATATGTGAAAAACACCTTGAGGATTGATTCTAAACAACATTTGCCATGTTTCTGTCGATATTCTGGAGTTAATTTGGAAAAAAGTTCGGCGTTGTAATGACTGAATTTTTCTTTTTTTTCTTAGCCAAATGTGATGAACAAAACGGAGCGATTTCTCCTACACAAATAATCTTTTTGGAAAAACTGAACATTTGCTATCTAATTGAGAGTCTCCTCATTGAAAACATCTGAAGTTCTTCAAAGGTAAATTATTTTATTTGTGAAAATGTTGCCTGCTGAATGCTAGGCTTAATGCTTTGCTAGCTATCAATACTCTTACACAAATGCTTGTGTAGCTATGGTTGAAAAGCATATTTTGAAAATCTGAGATGACAGTGTTGTTAACAAAAGGCTATGCTTGTGAGCCAATATATTTATTTCATTTCATTTGCGATTTTCATGAATAGTTAACGTTGCGTTATGGTAATGAGCTTGAGGCTATAATTACGCTCCCGGATACGGGATTACTCGACGCAAAAGGTTAATGGTTTATTAACCTCTTAGGTCGACCCGACACGCAGTCGTCCCATCTAGACATCTGGAAATGCAAATGCACTACGCTAAATGCTAATAGCACTCGTTAAAACTCAAACGTTCAGTAAAACACACATGCAGGGTACTGAATTAAAGCTACACTCGTTGTGAATCCAGCCAACAAGTCAGATTTTTAAAATGCTTTTCGGCAAAAGCATGAGAAGCTATTATCTGATAGCATGCAACACCCCTAAAGACCTGCAGGGGACGTAAACAAAATAATTAGCATAGTCGGCGCTACACAAAATGCAGAAATAAAATATAAAACATTCATTACCTTTGACGATCTTCTTTGTTGGCGCTCCTAGATGTCCCATAAACATCACTATTGGGTCTTTTTTTCAATTAAATCGGTCCATATATAGCCTAGATATCGATCTATGAAGACTTGTGTGATCAAGGAAAAAAACAGCGTTTTATAACGCAACGTAATTTTTTAAAATTAAAAAAGTTGACGATAAACTTTCACAAAACACTTCGAAATACTTTTGTAATGCAACTTTAGGTATTAGTAAACGTTAATAATCGATCAAATTGATCACGAGGCGATGTATATTCTATAGCACTACGTCTTGAAATAATGTCCGGATAAATCTCAACCAAAATATCCGGTCGGGGACCGGAAGAAATGGGCTGTCTCTTCTTCGTTTGACCAAGAAACAAAGCCTAGGCAATTGACAAGACTGGGGACACCGTGTGGAAGCTGTAGGAATTGCAATCTCGGCTCCAGGTAATGTGGTTCCCATTCAACAATACATTCATATGGCGCATTGATATATTTTCCAATTTTCAGTGATCAGATTTTCCTGCGCTTTTCGATGAAACGCACGTTCTGTTATAGCCACAGCCGTGATTCAACCAGTTTTAGAAACGTCTGAGTGTTTTCTATCCACACATACTAATCATATGCATATACTATATTCCTGGCCTGAGTAGCAGGGCGCTGAAATGTTGTGCGATTTTTAACAGAATGTTCGAAAAAGTAGGGGGTAGGATCAACAGGTTAAACAAGCATGGGAAACAGTGTTTAAACCCTTTACAATGAAGATCTGTGAAGTTATATGGATTTTTTTAATACAGGGTCCTTTCTTTTTTTGCTGAGTTGATTTCTCATGCAATTAAAAAAAATGGAACAAGGTACTATAGCATTTTCTATTTGTGGCTAATGATTAGCCAACACTGTTTACTTACTGTGTGCAGTGCCATGAAACAAAATTAGAGCTCTTTGGCAATACAATTCAGCGCTGTGTTTATAGACGTCCAAATTAGCATTCAATGAAAAGAACACCCTCCCCACAATCATATGTGGGATGTTTGATAATGTTGTGTGGTTGCTTTGCTACCTCTAGTACTGGGGGCCTTGAACGTGGGCAAGGCATCATGAAGTTAGTAGATATAGGTGTTTGAGTCAAATTACCAACCCACCATCCAAAAACTGGGTCTCCATTGAAGGTTGTTGGTCTTCCAGCAGGACAACAACCCCAAACACACAAGGAATGGTTCAAGAAGAGATACTGGACTGATCTGAATCACATTCAAAATGTATGGCGAGATATGAAAATAGCAGTTGGCGGAGGGTACCCCTCAAACATTGAAACATCCAATTTGTAAGTCGCTCTGGATAAGAGCGTCTGCTAAATGACTTAAATGTAAATGTAAATGTAAATGAAGAATTAGAGCAGGTTGGTGCTGAAAACTGAGCCAAATTGTGCCTCCAGAACAGCCTGAATATTTAAAGGAATGGATTCTACAAGGTCTCAAATGTTTTTTGATATATTGGATCAAGGGACCTAAAGTGTGGCAGGAAAACATTACTCATACCAGTACACCGCTGCCACCAGCCTGTGGATCATGCTGCTTATGCCAAATCCTGACTGCAATCAGCATGACGTAACTGCAAGTATTGGTTATAGTGTGCCCACTGGAGCAGTTTCTTCTTGTTTTTAGATGATAGGAGTGGAACCCAGTGTGGTCATCTATTTCATTGACTTTGTACATACAGTTGCAGTCGAAATTTTACATACACCTTAGCCAAATACATTTAAACTCAATTTTTCACAATTCCTGACATTTAATCCCAGTAAAAAATCCCATGTTTTAGGTCAGTTAATCACCACCTTTAATTTTCTGAATGTGAAATGTCAGAATAATAGTAGAGATTGATTTATTTCAGCTTTTATTTCTTACTTCACATTCCCAGTCGGTCAGAAGTGTACATACACTCAATTAGTATTTGGTAGCATTGCCTTTAAATTGTTTAACTTGTGTCAAACGTATTGGGTAGCATTCCATAAGCTTCCCACAATAAGTTGGGTGAATTTTGGCCCATTCCTCCTGACAGAGCTGGTGTAACTGAGTCAGGTTTGTTGGCCTCCTTGCTTGCACTTGCTTTTCAGTTCTGCCCACAAATTTTCTATTGAATTGAGGTCAGGGTTTTGTGATGGCCACTCCAATACCTTGACTTTGTTGTCCTTAAGCCATTTTGCCACAACTTTGGAAGTATGCTTGGTGTCATTGTTCATTTTCTTAATTTAATAGAAAAGGTTTTTGGGAAAGCCTACCAAAATCTTCAAAATCTACCAAAAGACAGCATCATCGCTAACTGCTACACAAAGCGGTAGGCGCGTGCACAGCACACACACAGATGGGCTTTTTGTTGCATAATCTGTTCATATCTTACAATAAATTTAGGCAAATAATACATTTTCAATACTTTTAGTTGATTCCCTATTATATTATATAAGCGTTTTAAACACTTTTTTAACCAGTCTCCCATTTTCCGCTGGTAAAAAATGGGAGACCTTGGATAAGAACATGTTTTAAAAGCCTATTTGATAGCGAAGGACATATTCAATCGTAAGTATTGTTCCTAGAGACACTGAATATGCCTCTTGACTGGAAACATTATTTTGGTGAAACCGAATAGTTTAGATTTGGTTAATCAAGGAGACCAGGCTACAGAAGCTTCCGCTGCTAGCCGTCTGTAAACACTGGCAGATAGACAGTCACACTGGGTTCAGATATATTACTTGATCTGCCACCGAGTCAGTCGGAAATACATGAAGTGAAAACCAAACACGTCGCTGGAGGCGATAACAGCCCAGGACTTTGCCTCTGCACGAAGCACAATGTTCCTATATTAAAAATGCTTTCAGATTTTTCCAGATTTCCTCATACAAATTCTTACGTATAATGCCAACACTAAAAATCACACATTACAACAACAATTAATAATCAGTCACCTGGAAAGGTAATAGGCCATATTCATAACTAAATCATCAGCATTTCTCAAACAAAAGCTGTACAAGAGAGACAGTCTGTAGCATGTGTTGACGTGCACCCCCAAGGAGCCATCAGGTCAAGTGTTTGGTCTGACAGGCAGACCCCGAGGCTCTGACAACAATGTGGCCAGCTCTGCCTAGACCAGCCCAGCACTGTCTCACACACACGCTTGGACACACACAAACATACACTCATGTAAACACACACACACAATCAACCACCGCCACTTGAGTGGCTGTCACTCCGGGCTGGGGTCTTGGGGTTTCGTGTAACGGGACTGGGGATGGAGGGTCGCTTCTATTATTTCACCATGCAGCTCCTTTTCTCATTCATCTTGCCTCCACTCAGAGAAGGGAGCAATAGGGTGGCAACATGGCATAGTTGGAGTAAAGGAGAGAGAAAAGAGCATGGAATGACAGTAAGGAAGCGTGAAAGATTGAGCAAGAGGGGTTGAGGAGAAAAGGAGAAAGTATGGAGTGAGAAAGGGAGAGCGTAGACATAGATGAGAGAGTACATTTGGGTAGGTAAAGGATCTCCCTTTTAGCACCATCCTCTGCACTGACAGTTCCATTCCCCACACTCACAACACATCTCTAATCTCTACCTTACTGGAACAGTTCCAGAGCTCCAATTCCCACTGAACGCAACACTCAACCATTAGTAACACTCATAAAGCTGCCTGTGGATGTCCCTTCACATTATGAGAAATATACTTACACACCCATGATGCCATCTATTTTGTGAAGTGCACCAGTCCCTCCTGCAGCAAAGCACCCCCACAACATGATGCTGCCACCCCCGTGTTTCACAGTTGAGATTGTGTTCTTCAAATTGCAAGCCTCCCCCTTTTTCCTTCAAATATAACAATAGTCATTATGGCCAAACAGTTCCAGACCAGAAAGTACGATTCTTGTCCACATGTGCAGTTGCAAACTGTAGTCTGGCTTTTTTTACGGCAGTTTTGAGCAGTGGCTTCTTCCTTGCTGAGCGGCCTTTCAGGTTATGTCAATAAAGGACTCATTTTACTTTGGATAAGAATTCCTCCAGAATCTTCACAATGTCCATTGTTGTTTTGGGATTGATTAGCACTTTCGCACCAAACTACGTTCATCTCTGAAAGACAGATTGTGTCTCGTTCCTGAGTGGTATGACAGCTGCGTAGTCCCATGGTGTTTATACTTGTGAACATTGTTTGTACAGATGAACGTGGTACCTTAAGGCATTTGGAAATTACTCCCAAGGATGAACCAAACTTGTGGAGGTCTACAATTTGTCTTCTGAGGTCTTGGCTGATTTATTTTGATTTTCCCATGATGTCAAGCAAAGAGTCACTGAGTTTGAAGGTAGGCCTTGAAATACATCCACAGGTACACCTCCAATTGACTCAAATGATGTCAATTAGCCTATCAGAACCTTCTAAATCCATGACATAATTTGCTGGAAGTTTCCAAGCTGTTTAAAAGGTACAGTCAACTTGTACCAAAGTGTATGTAAACTTCTGACCCACTGGAATTGTGATACAGTGAATTAATCTGTCTGTAAAACAATTTATCTAAAAATAACTTGTGTCATGCACAAAGTAGATATCCTAACCGACTTGCCAAAGCTATAGTTGTATTGTTGACAATGTGTGGAATCGTTGAAAATGAGTTTTAAATGACTCCAACATAAGTGTATGTAAACTTCCGACTTCAACTGTATATAATTATGCATAGCTTACCTCATTGTTAAAAGTGTTATGTTTCGTGTTTTTCATTGCTTTCTAAGTCTTATGCCATCACTCTCATAGGAACCAGAAGGAGAACGTGGAGGTGTGATGAGAGATGTAATTAAGATTGTATATGGTGTAATCATAGAACAGAAGCCATAAGTCTCTGAGTTTGAAAACCTCACGGAAAAAAGGCAACAACTTGAACAAGGACCAGAGGTCACAAGTGCAGTGATCCCAGGGGACCAGGTCTACATCCAAGTGTTTTCCGGAGGAAGTTGAACGAGCCAACGCGAGAGGGTCCCTACAAAGTGTTCCTAGCAACACCAACAGCCGTCGAGGTGAAAGGAAGTTGCTAAGAATTAAGAGTGGCAGGTTGTCTCCTTGGAAACATAGGTGCTTCCCATCCCTGTCATGTTTTGTCATTTATTATCTTGTCTTGTCCCTGTGCTTCCCATTCTATTCGTTTCCCTCTGCTGGTCTTATTAGGTTCTTTCCCTCTTTCTATCCCTCTCTCTCCCCCTCCCTCTCTCACTCTCTCGCTCTCTCTTCTCTCTATCGTTCCGTTCCTGCTCCCAGCTGTTCCTATTCCCCTAATCAATCATTTAGTCTTCCCACACCTGTTCCCGATCCTTTCCCCTGATTAGAGTCCCTATTTCTTCCTTTGTGTTCCGTTCCTGTCCTGTCGGTTCCTTGTTTAGAATTCACCGTGCTGTGATTGTGTATCGCCCTGTCGTGTCGTGTTTTCCTCAGATGCTGCGTGGTGAGCAGGTGTCTGAGTCTGTCTGGTTCAAGTGCCTTCCCGAGGCAACCTGCTGTTCACCTGCTGTTCAAGATCGAGTCTCCAGTTTGTCCTCGTCATTTCGAGTGAAAGTTGTGTTTTTTTTGTTTGTAATTACTTTACTGGATTAAAGACTCTGTTTTCGCCAAGTCGCTTTTGGGTCCTCTTTCACCTGCATGACAGAAGGAACCGACCAAGGAATGGACCCAGCGACTTCAGACGCTCGTTACACTGCCGTCGAGATCCAAGGAGCCATGCTCGGCAGACACGAGCAGGAATTGTCTGCTGCTCGCCATGCCGTGGAGAACCTGGCCGCTCAGGTTTCCGACCTCTCTGGACAGTTCCAGAGTCTACGTCTCGTGCCACCTGTTACTTCCTGGCCTGCCGAGCCTCCAGAACCTAGGGTTAATAACCCACCTTGCTACTCCGGGCAGCCCACTGAGTGCCGCTCCTTTCTCACGCAGTGTGAGATTGTGTTCTCTCTCCAACCCAACACATACTCTAGAGAGAGCTCGGGTTGCTTACGTCATTTCACTCCTTACTGGCCGGGCTCGAGAATGGGGCACAGCTATCTGGGAGGCAAGGGCTGATTGCTCTAACAAGTTCCAGAACTTTAAAGAGGAGATGATTCGGGTTTTTGACCGTTCAGTTTTTGGTAGGGAGGCTTCTAGGGCCCTGGCTTCCTTATGCCAAGGTGAACGGTCCATAACGGATTATTCTATTGAGTTTCGCACTCTTGCTGCCTCTAGTGAGTGGAACGAGCCGGCGCTGCTCGCTCGTTTTCTGGAGGGACTCCACGCAGTGGTTAAGGATGAGATTCTCTCCCGGGAGGTTCCTTCAGATGTGGACTCTTTGATTGCTCTCGCCATCCGCATAGAACGACGGGTAGATCTTCGTCACCGGGCTCGTGGAAGAGAGCTCGCATCAACGGTGTTTCCCTGCTCCGCATCGCAACCATCTCCCTCCTCTGGCTCAGAGTCTGAGCCCATGCAGCTGGGAGGGATTCGCATCTCGACTAAGGAGAGGGAACGGAGGATCACCAACCGCCTGTGCCTCTATTGCGGAGTTGCTGGACATTTTGTTAATTCATGTCCAGTAAAGCCAGAGCTCATCTGTAAGCGGAGGGCTACAGGTGAGCGCAACTACTCAAGTCTCTCCATCAAAATCCTGTACTACTTTGTCGGTCCATCTACGCTGGACCGGTTCGGGTGCTACATGTAGTGCCTTGATAGACTCTGGGGCTGAGGGTTGTTTCATGGACGAAGCATGGGTTCGGAAACATGACATTCCTTTCAGAGAGTTAGAGAAGCCTACGCCCATGTTCGCCTTAGATGGTAGTCATCTTCCCAGTATCAGATTTGAGACACTACCTTTAACCCTCACAGTATCTGGTAACCACAGTGAGACTATTTCTTTTTTGATTTTTCGTTCACCGTTTACACCTGTTGTTTTGGGTCATCCCTGGCTAGTATGTCATAATCCTTCTATTAATTGGTCTAGTAATTCTATCCTATCCTGGAACGTTTCTTGTCATGTGAAGTGTTTAATGTCTGCCATCCCTCCCGTTTCTTCTGTCCCTACTTCTCAGGAGGAACCTGGCGATTTGACAGGAGTGCCGGAGGAATATCATGATCTGCGCACGGTCTTCAGTCGGTCCCGAGCCAACTCCCTTCCTCCTCACCGGTCGTATGATTGTAGTATTGATCTCCTTCCGGGGACCACTCCTCCTCGGGGTAGACTATACTCTCTGTCGGCTCCCGAACGTAAGGCTCTCGAGGATTATTTGTCTGTGTCTCTTGACGCCGGTACCATAGTGCCTTCTTCCTCTCCGGCCGGGGCGGGGTTCTTTTTTGTTAAGAAGAAGGACGGTACTCTGCGCCCTGCGTGGATTATCGAGGGCTGAATGACATAACGGTTAAGAATCGTTATCCGCTTCCCCTTATGTCATCAGCCTTCGAGATTCTGCAGGGAGCCAGGTGCTTTACTAAGTTGGACCTTCGTAACGCTTACCATCTCGTGCGCATCAGAGAGGGGGACGAGTGGAAAACGGCGTTTAACACTCCGTTAGGGCATTTTGAGTACCGGGTTCTGCCGTTTGGTCTCGCCAATGCGCCAGCTGTTTTTCAGGCATTAGTTAATGATGTTCTGAGAGACATGCTGAACATCTTTGTTTTTGTCTATCTTGACGATATCCTGATTTTTTCTCCGTCACTCGAGATTCATGTTCAGCACGTTCGACGTGTTCTACAGCGCCTTTTAGAGAATTGTCTCTACGTAAAGTCTGAGAAGTGCTCTTTTCATGTCTCCTCCGTTACTTTTCCGTTATTTCCGCTGAAGGCATTCAGATGGATTCCGCTAAGGTCCAAGCTGTCAGTGATTGGCCCGTTCCAAGGTCACGTGTCGAGTTGCAGCGCTTTTTAGGTTTCGCTAATTTCTATCGGCGTTTCATTCGTAATTTCGGTCAAGTTGCTGCCCCTCTCACAGCTCTTACTTCTGTCAAGACGTGTTTTAAGTGGTCCGGTTCCGCCCAGGAGCTTTTGATCTTCTAAAAGAACGTTTTACGTCCGCTCCTATCCTCGTTACTCCTGACGTCACTAGACAATTCATTGTCGAGGTTGACGCTTCAGAGGTAGGCGTGGGAGCCATTCTATCCCAGCGCTTCCAGTCTGACGATAAGGTTCATCCTTGCGCTTATTTTTCTCATCGCCTGTCGCCATCTGAGCGCAACTATGATGTGGGTAACCGTGAACTGCTCGCCATCCGCTTAGCCCTAGGCGAATGGCGACAGTGGTTGGAGGGGGCGACCGTTCCTTTTGTCGTTTGGACAGACCATAAGAACCTTGAGTACATCCGTTCTGCCAAACGACTTAATGCCCGTCAAGCTCGTTGGGCGTTGTTTTTCGCTCGTTTCGAGTTTGTGATTTCTTACCGTCCGGGTAGCAAGAACACCAAGCCTGATGCCTTATCCCGTCTGTTTAGTTCTTCTGTGGCTTCTACTGATCCAAAGGGGATTCTTCCTTATGGGCGTGTTGTCGGGTTAACAGTCTGGGGAATTGAAAGACAGGTTAAGCAAGCACTCACGCACACTGCGTCGCCGCGCGCTTGTCCTAGTAACCTCCTTTTCGTTCCTGTTTCCACTCGTCTGGCTGTTCTTCAGTGGGCTCACTCTGCCAAGTTAGCTGGTCATCCCGGTGTTCGAGGCACTCTTGCGTCTATTCGCCAGCGCTTTTGGTGGCCGACTCAGGAGCGTGACACGCGCCGTTTCGTGGCTGCTTGTTCGGACTGCGCGCAGACTAAGTCGGGTAACTCTCCTCCTGCCGGTCGTCTCAGACCGCTCCCCATTCCTTCTCGACCATGGTCTCACATCGCCCTAGACTTCATTACCGGTCTGCCTTTGTCTGCGGGGAAGACTGTGATTCTTACGGTTGTCGATAGGTTCTCTAAGGCGGCACATTTCATTCCCCTCGCTAAACTTCCTTCCGCTAAGGAGACGGCACAAATCATTATCGAGAATGTATTCAGAATTCATGGCCTCCCGTTAGACGCCGTTTCAGACAGAGGCCCGCAATTCACGTCACAGTTTTGGAGGGAGTTCTGTCGTTTGATTGGTGCGTCCGTCAGTCTCTCTTCCGGGTTTCATCCCCAGTCTAACGGTCAAGCAGAGAGGGCCAATCAGACGATTGGTCGCATACTACGCAGCCTTTCTTTCAGAAACCCTGCGTCTTGGGCAGAACAGCTCCCCTGGGCAGAATACGCTCACAATTCGCTTCCTTCGTCTGCTACCGGGTTATCTCCGTTTCAGAGTAGTCTGGGTTACCAGCCTCCTCTGTTCTCATCCCAGCTTGCCGAGTCCAGCGTTCCCTCCGCTCAAGCGTTTGTCCAACGTTGTGAGCGCACCTGGAGGAGGGTGAGGTCTGCACTTTGCCGTTACAGGGCACAGACTGTGAGAGCCGCCAATAAACGCAGGATTAAGAGTCCAAGGTATTGTTGCGGCCAGAGAGTGTGGCTTTCCACTCGCAACCTTCCTCTTACGACAGCTTCTCG
This sequence comes from Oncorhynchus gorbuscha, assembly GCF_021184085.1. Taxonomy (NCBI): domain Eukaryota; kingdom Metazoa; phylum Chordata; class Actinopteri; order Salmoniformes; family Salmonidae; genus Oncorhynchus; species Oncorhynchus gorbuscha. The sequence goes on along the minus strand of NC_060183.1, from coordinate 33,981,664 downwards.
TAAGTTGACTCCGCGGTTCATTGGTCCGTTCCGTGTCTCCCAGGTCGTCAATCCTGTCGCTGTGCGACTGCTTCTTCCGCGACATCTTCGTCGCGTCCATCCTGTCTTCCATGTCTCCTGTGTCAAGCCCTTTCTTCGCACCCCGTTCGTCTTCCCTCCCCCCTCCCGTCCTTGTCGAGAGCGCACCTATTTACAAGGTACATAAGATCATGGACATGCGTTCTCGGGGACGGGGTCACCAATACTTAGTGGATTGGGAGGGTTACGGTCCTGAGGAGAGGAGTTGGGTTCCGTCTCGGGACGTGCTGGACCGTTCACTCATCGATGATTTCCTCCGTTGCCGCCAGGATTCCTCCTCGAGTGCGCCAGGAGGCGCTCGGTGAGTGGGGGGTACTGTCATGTTTTGTCATTTATTATCTTGTCTTGTCCCTGTGCTTCCCATTCTATTCGTTTCCCTCTGCTGGTCTTATTAGGTTCTTTCCCTCTTTCTATCCCTCTCTCTCCCCCTCCCTCTCTCACTCTCTCGCTCTCTCTTCTCTCTATCGTTCCGTTCCTGCTCCCAGCTGTTCCTATTCCCCTAATCAATCATTTAGTCTTCCCACACCTGTTCCCGATCCTTTCCCCTGATTAGAGTCCCTATTTCTTCCTTTGTGTTCCGTTCCTGTCCTGTCGGTTCCTTGTTTAGAATTCACCGTGCTGTGATTGTGTATCGCCCTGTCGTGTCGTGTTTTCCTCAGATGCTGCGTGGTGAGCAGGTGTCTGAGTCTGTCTGGTTCAAGTGCCTTCCCGAGGCAACCTGCTGTTCACCTGCTGTTCAAGATCGAGTCTCCAGTTTGTCCTCGTCATTTCGAGTGAAAGTTGTGTTTTTTTTGTTTGTAATTACTTTACTGGATTAAAGACTCTGTTTTCGCCAAGTCGCTTTTGGGTCCTCTTTCACCTGCATGACAATCCCAGTTATACAGGTACATACTTGAATGTTTGGGACTTAAGGTTTAGAGGAGGGTTATATTGCGAATTTTCCAGAACATGTGTGGTCATTTCTGAGGAGTTAGCGAGAATAGTGCACTTTATATGTGTATCTGTGTCATTAGACACCATTCGACATGCACCTGTCTGGGGAGTGGACATGACTGTTTATTTTTTAACCATTGCTATGACTCTAAAGTTTCCATGCCCTAATGTGAAACTAAACTAAAATTAGTGCAGTGGTTAAATGCCAGAGGGGATGAGTCATTAAGAGGAGTTACTAGTTACTCAACAAAATAGATGGCGTCACGAGAAAGGACAATTACGTGGATATTGTGAAGCAACATCTCAAAACATCAGTCAGGAAGTTAAAGCTTGGTCGCAAATGGGTCTTCCAAATGGACAATGACCCCAAGCATACTTCCGAAGTTGTGGCAAAATGGCATAAGGACACAACGTCAAGCTATTGAAGTGGCCATCACAAAGCCCTGACCTCATTCCTATCGAAAATTTGTGGGCAAAACTGAAAAAGCGTGTGCGAGCAAGGAGGCCTACAAACCTGATTCAGTTACAACGTGACAAAATTCACCCAACTTGCGGACGGTTACCATAAACATTTGACCCAAGTTAAACAATTCAAAGGCAATGCTACCAAATACGAATTGTGTATGTAAACATCTGACCCACTGGGAATGTGATGAAAGAAATAAAAGCTGAAATAAATCATTCTATTATGATTCTGACATTTTTACATTCTTAAAATAAAGTGGTGATCCTTACTGACCTAAGACATGGACTTTTTACTAGGATTAAATGTCAGGAATTGTGAAAATTGAGCTTAAATATATTTGGCTAAGGTGTATGTAAACTTCCGACTTCAACTGTAATTCAAATCAAACACACATGAACAACGCACAGACATAAAACTGAAACAGAACAGTAACGCCTGTGGAAGGACCAAAGGGAGTGACATATACTGTATATATAGAGTACAGGGAACATGAGGTTGAATATATCATTAAATACCTGTAAGATCTACTGTCTCATTTATATTATGACATTTCAGCAAGATCTACTGTCTATATTATTTATGACAGACCAGCTATATCTACTGTCTCCATTTCACTTTGGCCATTGTTGTGGGCCTGCCCTCCCCTCAACAGCCTCAAACAGGCTATTTTATTTCACAAATAATATTTTATATTATTAATTTCAAACAACGGCATTAGCATGAGAAGAACTTACTAGTCCAAAACGATGTCCTCTCCGTTGAAAAAATATTCTTCCATTTGGGAATCGCTAAATTAATCATCCTCTATCAATTTCTTCTAAAATTGTGTGTACATCTGTATATCCTGACTGATATATAAACAGCTGAATATGCGATTTACCAAAACAATGCTGTGTGCAACATGTGTGGCTCCTTCCGGTATGAATCGTCAATGGCGAATTAACCTCTTACGCTGGAGTTTACTACATGGGTTGGTCTTCCAACACAAACATTACAAAGTGCCGTTTACCTCAGCTCATTGGCTATCTACCCAGCTAGATTTTAAGACGATCAGTGGTCATTGGGTTAAAATACGGTCAATCAATGAAACAGCGGGCAAATCAGTGGTGCACAATGATGTCAGTACTAGTCTTCAAATCGGTTTATTTCAGTCAATACGTCCCGCGAAATGACCCATCAGGTTTGGTTGTGTTACAAACATGACTGGAAAAGTCACATTTTGTGTGTGTATTTACCTCAAATGTGTAGTCGAAAATGGAATGAGACGGGATTCACGAGACAAGCGGTTCACAAAATGTTTCGTGTTAGGCTATAAAAATGGATTTTATCAAACAAAAGACCATTCATTGTGTAACAATGAGCATTGGGATTGCAAACAGAGGACGATCGTCAAAGTTAAACAATTTATTTTATTGCAGTTTGATTTTGTTACGCCTGTGCTGGTTGAAAGTTGTTTTTTAAGGGGCTTTATCCTCAGATAATTGCATCGTATTCTTTTGCCGTAAATCATTTTTTAAATCTGGCAACGCAGTTGGATTAGCAAGATTCTAGGCTTTCGAAACATGTGAGACACTTGTATTTTCATGAATGTTTAATATGACTATTTATGTAGCGATCACCGTATGTTGTCGAATTCCATCCCGCTTCCGGGTTCTGTGCACAGAGAGGTTAATAAAGCTACAGCACTCTAGCAGTAGTCAGGCTGCTTAAGAACCCTTGTTAGTGTATAGGTGAAATTAGCATTTGAATTTTGTGTCTTCTTCAGCTTCAGACAAAAGATAATATTTCAGTGAAATGTTTTGTTGTTGTATTAATATAGAGAGGCATTGAGTGATAAGAAGCATATGGAGGAATAGAGAGCAGAGGCATACCAAGCGCTTCCTGTTGTCACTGTCAGATGGTGCTGGCAGGGGATCCCTGGCTGTCCTGGAGTCCTCAGGTGATAGGCAGACCACACACTCTCATTCTGCTCTTATCAGGCACATATCTCTCACAGCCAGGACACCACTGTCTATCTATCATTTCTACATCATATCTATCTCTAAATCTCTTGCGACATTTATTTTTTCCATCTCTGAACCTCTTTATCCGCAACTGTCTCCAAATCGTATCTTTCCATCTCTCAGCCATGTTCAGACTCCATACACACATCATTCTCTCTCACTCCTCAGAGACAGTGAAATGACCATGCTGGTTAAAACCTATTCAGTCTACTTTTTTGAACATTCTGTTAAAAATCGCGCAACATTTCAGCACCCTGCTACTCATGCCAGGAATATAGTATATGCATATGGTTAGTATGTGTGGATAGAAAACACTCAGACGTTTATATAACTGGTTAAATCACGGCTGTGGCTTTAACATAACGTGCGTTTCATTGAAAAGTGCAGGAAAATCTGATCACTGAAAGTGGAAAAATATATCCATCCGCGGCTTCAACCCATTGTTATGGGCGAAAGACATTAAATATGGCTGAGGTTGCAGTACCTACAGCTTCCACACGATGTCAACAGTTTTGTCATTTGCCTAGGATTTGTTTCTTGGTCAAACGAACAAGAGACAGCCCATTTCTTCCGGTCTCCGACCGGATATTTTGGTTGAGAAATAGACGGACAGTATTTCAAGATGGATCCCTATAGAAATCACTTCGTCTCGTGATTAATTTGATCGCTTATTAACGTTTACTAATACCTAAAGTTGCATTACAAAAGTATTTCGAAGTGTTTTGAGAAAGTTTATCGTCGACTTTTTGAATTTAAAAAAATGACGTTACGTTATGAAACGCTATTTTTTTCATTTATCACACAGTCTACATAGAACGATATCTAGGCTATATGTGGACCGATTTAATCGAAAAAAAGACTCAATAGTGATTATGGGACATCTAGGAGTGCCAACAAAGAAGATGGTCAAAGGTAATGAATGTTTTATATTTTATTGTGCGGTTTGTGTAGCGCCGAATATGCTAATTATTTTGTTTACGTCCCCTGCGGGTCTTTTGTGGTGTTACATGCTATCAGATAAGTTCTTTTGTCTTTTGAACGCTAGTTCTTTTGTTTACAACTGGTTCAGATGGGTGCATCCTATCAGATAATAGCTTCTCATGCTTTCGCCGAAAAGCATTTTAAAAATCTGACTTGTTGCCTGGATTCACAACGAGTGTAGCTTTAATTCAATACCCTGCATGTGTATTTTAATGAACGTTTGAGTTTTAACTAATACTATTAGCATTTAGCGTAGCGCATTTGCATTTCCAGAGCTCTAGATGGGACGCCTGCGTGCCAGGTAGAAGCAAGAGGTTAATCAAATCATGCTTCAGCCAGGCAACTCAATTTTCTTTGTAGTGCATCAGACAAGCAGCAGAACTCCCTAATCCCGCACAATTTGTGTGCTTAATAAGATCCAAAGGCTCATTCTGTTTCAGTTGTGTGTCTGACTGTCTCTGTGTCTGGCTTGCCATCAAATCTGCCATAATCCATATGTATACATGCAAGCAGGTGCACACACACATTTATGTGCATACTACAGGTATGTAAACCAGTGGTGGAATGGAAGGAGTATCAGACCACTGCAAATCTACCAAGACCTGGCCGTCCCTCTAAACTTTCAGCTCATACAAGGAGAAGACTGATCAGAGATGCAGCCAAGAGGCCCATGATCACTCTGGATGAACTGCAGAGATCTACAGCTGAGGTGGGAGCCTCTGTCCATAGGACAACAATCAGTCTTATATTGCACAAATCTGGCCTTTATGGAAGTGGCAAGAAAGCCATTTCTTAAAGATATCCATAAAAAGTGTTCTTTAAAGTTTGCCACAAGCCACCTGGGAGACACACCAAACATGTGGAAGAAGGTGCTCTGGTCAGATGAAACCAAAATTGAACTTTTTGGCAACAATGCAAAATGTTATGTTTGGCATAAAAGCAACACCCTGAACACACCATCCCCACTGTCAAACATGGTGGTGGCAGCATCATGGTTTGGGCCTGCTTTTCTTCAGCAGGGACAGGGAAGATGGTTAAAATTGATGGGAAGATGGATGGAGCCAAATACAGGACCTCCCAGATGGCACAGAGGTCTAAGGCACTGCATTTCAGTGCTAGAGGCATTACTAGAGACCCAGGTTCGATCTTGGGCTGTGTAACAACCGGCCTTGATCGGGCAGCGCACAATTGGCCCAGCGTTGTCCAGGTTAAGGGAGGGTTTGATGTGGGGGCTTTACTTGGCTCATCGCAATCTAGCGTCTCCTTTTGGCGGGCTGGGTGCCTGCAGGCTGACCTCAGTCGTCAGTTGAACACTGACCTCAGTCGTCAGTACTCCGAGACATTGGGGCGGCTCTCTTCCAGGTTAAGCAGGCGGGTGGTAAATAACTCTGGACCACCTATACTCCACACAGAGAGATGCATACAAAGCTCTCCCTTACCCTCCATTTTACAAATCTGACCATAATTCCATCCTCCCGATTCCTGCTTACAAGCAAAAACTAAAGCAGGAAGCACCCATGACTCGATCAATAGAAAAAAATGGTCAGATGAAGCAGATGCTAAGCTACGGGACTTTTTTGCTTGCACAGACTGGAAAATGTTCTGGGATTCCTCCGATGGAATTGAGGAGTACACATCTGTCATTGGCTAAATCAATAAGTGCATCGATGACATCGTCCCCACAGTTACCATACGTACATACCCCAACCATAAGCGATGGATTACAGGTAGCTTCCGATGAACCATCAAACAGGCAAAGCATATATTCAGGGCTAAGATTGAGTCGTACTACACTGCTCTGATATTCGGCAGATGTGGCAGGGCCTGGAAACCATTACAAACTAGGGAAGCACAGCTGAGAGCTGCCCAGTGACACGAGTCTACCAGACGCGCTAAACTACTTCTATGCTCGCAAATAACACTGAAACAGGCATGAGAGCACCAGCTGTACCGGAAGACTGTGTGATCACGCTCTCCGCATCCGATATGAGTAAGACCTTTAGACAGGTCAACATTCACAAGGCCACAGGGCCAGACGGATTACCAGGACGTGTACTGCGTGCATGCGCTGACCAACTAGCAAGTGTCTTCACTGACATTTTCAACCTCTCCCTATCTGAGTCTGTAATAGCAATACGTTTTAAGCAGACCACCATAGTGCCTGTGCCCAAGAACACTAAGGTAACCTGCCTAAATGACTTCCGACCCGTAGCACTAATGTCTGTAGCAATGAAGTGCTTTGAAAGGCTGGTCATTGCTCACATCAACATCATCCCAGAAACCCTAGACCCACTCCAATTTTAATTCTGCCCCAACAGATCCACAGATGATGCAGTCTATCTTCCACTCCACACTGCTCTTTCCCACCTGGACAAAAGAAACACCTATGTGAGATTGCCATTCATTGACTACAGCTCAGCGTTCAACACCATAGTCCCCTAAAAAGCACTTCAATAATCTAAGGACCCTGGGACTAAACACCTCCCTCTGCAACTGGATACTGGTCTTCTTGACAGGCTGCCTCCAGGTGGTAAGGGTAGGTAACAACACATCCGCCACGCTGATCCTCAACACAGGGGCACGTGCTCAGCCCCTTCTGTAATCCCTGTTCACTCATGACTGCACGGCCAGGCACGACTACAATACCATCATTACATTTGCCGATGACACAACAGTGATAGGCCTGATCACCGAAAACAATGACAATTAGCCCAGGTCAACAACCTCTCCCTCAACGTGATCAAGACAAAGGAGATGACTGTCACCTGCTTGCTGCTTTTAACCGTTCATCGGCATGGTCTGTTTTCAAATCAAATCACATTTTATAAGTCACATCAATGGTAGTGTAGAACCTTTTGAGGATCTGAGGACCCATGCCAAATATTTTCAGTCTCCTGAGGGGGAATCGGTTTTGTCGTGCCCACTTCACAACTGTGGACTACAGGAAAAGAAGGCCGATCACGCCCCCATTCTCATCGACGGCGCTGCAGTGGAGCAGGTTGAGAGTTCCTTGGTGTCCACATCACTAACATGGTGCAAGCACACCATGACAGTTGTGAAGTGGGCACAACAAAACTGATTCCCCCTCAGGAGACTGAAAATATTTTGCATGGGTCCTCAGATCCTCAAAAGGTTCTACAGCTGCACCACTGCCTGGTATGGCAACTGCTCGGCCTCCGACCGCAAAGCACTGCAGAGGGTAGTGTGAACGGCCCAGTACATCACTGGGGCCAAGCTTCTTGCCATCCAGGACCTCTATACCAGGCGGTGTCAGAGGAAGGCCCTAAAAATTGTCAAAGATTCCAGCCGCCATAGTCATAGACTGTTCTCCCTTCTACCACACGCAAGCGGTACCGGAGCACCAAGTCAAGGTCCAAAGAGGCTTCTAAACAGCTTCTACCCCAAGCCCTAAGACTCTTGAACATCTAGACAAATGGCTACCCAGACTATTCGCATTGCCTCCCCCTCCCCCCATCTCCACACCACTGCCACTCTCTGTCATCTATGCATTGTCACTTTAATTAACTCCACCTACATGTACATACTACCTCAACTAACCAGTGCCCCCGCACATTGACTCTGAACCGCCACTCCCCTGTATATGTTATTTTTTTTTACTGCTGCTCTTTAATTACTTGTTACTTTTATTCTTGTTTGTATTTTTTGAAACTGCACAGTCCGGTAGGGGCTCATAAGGTCACCCGTTGTATTCGGAGCATGTGACTTATAAAATGTGATTTGAAAAAAGACCGTGCCGACGAATGGTTAAAAGCAGCAAGCAGGTGGCAGTCATATTGCTTCTGATCTCAAAACATTGGTTTTCATTTTCTATACATTTTCAGACGACTATACATTTTGAATCGCAACCGTTCATTGACATTCAGCAGGTGATCTACTGCACACATCTGATGTTTCATGTCCTTAAGACCTGTCATTCTTATGCGAATGGTTCTTGCAGCTTAATGGAAATCCAAACCTTTTGTCAAATAGGATGAGATTACACCTGTCGGAGAGATGTGACGTCTGCATGGCAGTCAAAGCCAATCTGTGACATCAACGGTAGTGGACAATGTGGAGCGAGAATGGGAAAAACCATATTAGAAACGTTGACAATCATAATATACCTCTTCTCTTGCCCGAGGCAGAACCATATCAGTATTTTCCTATATAAGAGGCTTCCTTGTTGCTTACATAACCTTTCTAGGTAAGCAACAACAATGGACTTCGATGACTCAGCACTACAGACAGACCCCTGTAAATACATTTCCCTGAACTGGAGTACAAGGAGATGCATAATTCAAAGTGCAAGCTAGACAAACATGAACAATGCACTCCATTTCAATTTCAGAACTAATTTTACCATTGTTTTATCCCATTTTCTCCCCAGAAGCTTAGACACTTGATGTCTCTGTACTCGGGCTATTTCTGACAGAGCCGCCAGGAGCGAGGTGAATGATTATCACTGATCTGAGGTCTGTTTTAGAAGGATAAACTCCAATGTCGTTTGGCCCTGAATTTGTTCACCTCTCTGTTCATCAACTTTAGGAAAATGTGCCTTACTTCAAAATGTAAGTTCTGGAAAAGGCTAAACAATTTTTTATATTAACTAACATGAAGCTATTTGTTACAGTAATCATTTTCGGGTTGAAAGAGTCGCTCATCAGAAATGCCAGTGTTCATTCCACAGAGATCATATTAAATTAGTTACAATTCTATAGTTCATCCATCCATCAGCCACCCACCCATCCATTCCTTTATTCATACAATGTTTGTCCATTCATCCATCTATCCCTCCCTCCCTTTCTTCATCCCTCCATATATCCACTTGTTGAGGATAGGGGGCAGTATTTTCACTTTGGATGAATTACGTGCCCATAGTGAACTGCATCAAACTCTGTAATATATGCATATTATTATTACTATTGGATAGAACACACTCTGAAGTTTCTAAAACTGTTTGAATTATGTATGTGAGTATAACAGAACTCATAGGGCAGGCAATCTTCCCAAAAAGTTATGGATCTGGAAACACTTCCTACGCCTTCCACTAGATGTCCTCATTCAGTAGATAGTGTAATGGAGCATTTGCTGTGAACTTTGACCTAATTGGGAGGGAAAATAGTCGGTGTGGCAAGAGAATGCCATTTTGTCACATTTCTCTGTGAGTGCTACGGCTGTTCCAATCAGCCCCAGATGAAAACGAATGATCCGGTTGGAAGTTTATTGGATATATATATATATATTTTTTTTTTTTCCACCTTTATTTAACCAGGTAGGCTAGTTGAGAACAAGTTCTCATTTGCAACTGCGACCTGGCCAAAATAAAGCATAGCAGTGTGAACAGACAACACAGAGTTACACATGGAGTAAACAATTAACAAGTCAATAACACAGTAGGAAAAAAATGGGCAGTCTATATACAATGTGTGCAAAAGGCATGAGGAGGTAGGCGAATAATACAATTTTGCAGATTAACACTGGAGTGATAAATGATCAGATGGTCATGTACAGGTAGAGATATTGGTGTGCAAAAGAGCAGAAAAGTAAATAAATAAAAAACAGTATAAAAACAGTATGGGGATGAGGTAGGTGAAAATGGATGGGCTATTTACCAATAGACTATGTACAGCTGCAGCGATCGGTTAGCTGCTCGGATAGCTGATGTTTGAAGTTGGTGAGGGAGATAAAAGTCTCCAACTTCAGCGATTTTTGCAGGACAGCGGAGTCAATCACCACCTTCCGGAGACACCTGAAACCCCACCTCTTTAAGGAATACCTAGGATAGGATAAGTAATCCCTCTCACCCCCCCTCCCTTAAGATTTAGATGCACTATTGTAAAGTGACTGTTCCACTCGATGTCATAAGGTGAATGCACCAATTTGTAAGTCGCTCTGGATAAGAGCGTCTGCTAAATGACTTAAATGTAAATGTAAATGTAAAATCAATAAATGGGGAGCTCTGGACGAGGGTTAATAAAGCAATTTTACAAAATAGGCTTGAATTACAAACTGACCAAGTATGCATGCAGCCACTACTTCAAAAGATACATTCATATAATTACAATAAAATAAATATTAATAATTGAGTGATGTTATCTACAGGTAAATAGAAGACCATCAGAAAAAGATCAGTACAGCCATGATCAAAGCTCGTGTGAGAAACTAACGTTATATGGATCATAGCAAATTATTTATACCTAGTGTGCGCACACTGGCAAGGCTCAGAACTATTTGAACATTGGTTTGCCTGTTGACAGTAACGTAATCTACTCGTTGAAGCTGAAGAGGATAATGTCAAATTAAGTAATTATCTATTATTATTACATCTAATTATCACTGAATTTAACTTTGTTAATTTCACCTTTCACCAGATAGGCCAGTTGAGAACAAGTTCTCATTTACAACTACGACCTGGCCAAGATAAAGCAAAGCAGTACAACACAAACAACACAATGTTAAACATGGTCCTTCTGTAGCTCACTTGGTAGAGCATGGCGCTTATAACGCCAGGGTAGTGGGTTCGATTCCCGGGACCACCCATACCCATACGTAGAATGTATGCACACATGACTGGAAGTCGCTTTGGATAAAAGCGTCTGCTAAATGGCATATATTAAACAAACATACAGTCAATAACAAAATAGAAAATTATATATACAGTGTGTGCAAATGAGGTAAGATAAGGCAATAAATAGGCCATAGTGGCGAAATAATTACAATTTAGCAATTAAACACTGGAGTGATAGATGTGCAGAAAATAAATATGCAAGTAAAGATACTGGGGTGCAAAGGAACAAAAAAATAACTGTATGGGGATGAGGTAGTTGGATTTACAGATGGGCTATGTACAGGTGCAGTGATCTGTGAGCTGCTCTGAGAGCTGGTGCTTAAAGTTAGTGAGGGAGATATGAGTCTCCAGCTTCAGTGATTTTTAGCATAGAACTGGAAGGAAAGGCGGCCAAAGGAGGAATTGGTTTTGGGGGGGGGGGCAGTGAAATATACCCCCTGGAGCACATGCTATAGGTGTGTGCTGCTATGGTGACCAGTGAGCTGTGATAGGGTGGGCTTTACCTAGAAAATACTTATAGATGACCTGGAGCCAGTGTGTTTGGTGTGAATATGAATCGAGGGCCAGCCACCAAGAGCATACAGGTCAGTGGTGGGTAGTATAGGGGGCTTTGGTGACAAAACGGATGGCACTGTGATAGACTCCATCCAATTTGCTGAGTAGAGTGTTGGAGGCTATTTTGTAAATGACATCGTCAAAGTCAAGGATTGGTAGGATAGTCAGTTTTACGAGGGTATGCTTGGCAACATGAGTGAAGGATGATTTGTTGCTAAATAGGAAGCCGACTCTAGATTTAATTTGGATTGGAGATGCTTAAAATGTCTTATGGATGGGGGCAGTATTGAGTAGCTTGGATGAATAAGGTGCCCAGAGTAAACTGCCTGCTACTCAGGCACAGAAGCTAAGATATGCATATTATTAGTAGATATGGATAGAACACACTCTGAAGTTTCTAAAACTGTTTGAATGATGTCCGGGAGTAAAACACAACTCATATAGCAGGCAAAAACCTGAGAAGAAATCCAACCAGGAAGTGGGAACTCTGAGGTTTGTATTTTTTCAACTTTTTGCCTATCCAAGATACAGTGCAAATTTGGTCCGATTGCACTTCCTAAGGCTTTCACTAGATATCAAGTCTTTAGAACCTTGTTTGACACTTCTACTGAGAAGGGGGAAAGACAGAGAGCTGTTTCAACCAGAGGTCTGGCAGAGTGCCATGAGCTCAGTCTCGCGTGCGCCCGTGAGAGTTAGCTTGAGTTCCATTGCATTTCGAAAGACAAAGGAATTCTCCAGTTGAAACATTATTGAAGATTTGTTAAACCTCTTAAAGCTAGGGGGCAGAATTTTCACTTTTGGATAAATAGCGTGCCCAATTTCAACTTCCTGCTACTCATGCCAAGAATATAATATATGCATATTATTCATAGATTTGGATAGAAAACACTCTGAAGTTTCTAAAACTGTTTGAATCATGTCTGAGTACAACATAATTTATGTAGCAGGCAAAATCCCGAGGACTAACTGTTCAGATTATTTTTTCCCATCTCTCTTCCCTATATTGTCTTTCCCATTGGATATTTAATAGGAACATATTTTCAGTTCCTACCGCTTCCACACGAAGTCACCAGTCTTTGTAATATGGCTGAGGTTATCCCTTTGTCTTATCAGGAAGTAAGCCAACTCGGAACAGGGGACACTTTTGTGAGTTGCGCAAGACGTGAAGAGCAGAGCTTTTTCTTTTTGTTCAATGAATTGAATACAGATTGCCCCGTCTACAATTTGATCGATTATTAATGTTTAAAAATGCCTAACGTTGTATTACAAAAGTAGTTTGAAATATTTTGGAGTGACATTGCATTTTTCTAAGCTGTTTTTTTCTGGATCAAACACGCTTAATAAATTGACATTTTCGATATATATGGACTGAATTAATCGTACAATAGGACATATTGGTGTGCCAACAAAAGAAGCTTGTCTAAGGTAATGCATATTTTATGTTTTATTTCAGCATTTTGTGTAGCACCTGCTATGCTAGCTCCTTTGTTTACTGCTGGTGAGGATGGCTGTGGGCTATCAGATAATAGCTTCATATGATTTCACTGAAAAGCATTTTTAAAATCTGATATCTTGGCTGGATTCACAACGAGTGTAGCTTTAATTGAGTATCTTACATGTATGATTTAATGAAAGTTTGAATTTTATAGCATTTTATTTGAATCTCACGCTCTGAATTTCCCCTGGCAATTGGCCAGTTGAGACGCTAGCGAATTTGGATTTGTGAACCATACGCGTGAACAAAAAATAGGTATTTGGACATGAATGTTGGACTTTATCGAACAAAACAAACATTTGTGGAACTGGGATTGCTGGGAGTGCATTCTGATGAAGATCATCAAAGGTAAGTGAATATTTATAATGCTATTTCTGGCTTTGTTGACTTCACAACATGGCGGGTATCTGTATGGCTTGTTTTTGTGTCTGAGCGCTGCACTCAGATCATTGCATGGTGTGCTTTTTCCGTTAAGTTTTTTAAAAATCTGACAGAGCAGTTGCATTAAGGAGAAGTGGATTTGTTTTTCCATGGATAACACTTGCATCTTTTATCAATGTTTATTTTGGGGATTTCTGTAAATTGATGTGGCTCTCTGCAAAATCACCGGATGTTTTGGAAGCAAAGCATTACGGAACATAACGCACCAATGTAAACAGATTTTGGGATATAAATATGAACTTTATCAAAACAAAACATGTATTGTGTAACATGAAGTCCTATGACTGTCATCTGACAAATTTTTATCAATATTTCAGCTTTTTGTGACTCTGTCCTGGCGTCGTGAGGGAATTTGTTCCACCATTGGGGGGCCAGAGCAGCGAACAGTTTTGACTGGGCTGAGCGGGAACTGTACTTCCTCAGTGGTAGGAAGGCGAGCAGGCCAGAGGTGGATGAACGCAGTGCCCTTGTTTGGGTGTAGGGCCTGATCAGAGCCTGGAGGTACTGAGGTGCCGTTCCCCTCACAGCTCCGTAGGCAAGCACCATGTCTTGTAGCGGATGCGAGCATCAACAGCAAGCCAGTGGAGAGAGCGGAGGAGCGGGGTGACATGAGAGAACTTGGGAAGGTTGAACACCAGACGGGCTGCGGCGTTCTGGATGAGTTGTAGGGGTTTAATGGCACAGGCAGGGAGCCCAGCCAACAGCGAGTTGCAGTAATCCAGACGGGAGTTGACAAGTGCCTGGATTAGGACCTGCGCCGCTTCCTGTGTGAGGCAGGGTCATACTCTGCGGATGTTGTAGAGCATGAACCTACAGGAACGGGCCACCGCCTTGATGTCGGTTGAGAATGACAGGGTGTTGTCCAGGATCACGCCAAGGTTCTTAGCGCTCTGGGAGGAGGACACAATGGAGTTGTCAACCGTGATGGCGAGATCATGGAACGGGCAGTCCTTCCCCGGGAGGAAGAGCAGCTCCGTCTTGCCGAGGTTCAGCTTGAGGTGGTGATCCGTCATCCACACTGATATGTCTGCCAGACATGCAGAGATGCGATTCGCCACCTGGTCATCAGAAGGGGGAAAGGAGAAGATGAATTGTGTGTCGTCTGCATAGCAATGATAGGAGAGACCATGTGAGGTTATGACAGAGCCAAGTGACTTGGTGTATAGCGAGAATAGGAGAGGGCCTAGAACAGAGCCCTGGGGGACACCAGTGGTGAGAGCGCGTGGTGAGGAGACAGATTCTCGCCACTCCACCTGGTAGGAGCGACCTGTCAGGTAGGACGCAATCCAAGCGTGGGCCGCGCCGGAGATGCCCAACTCGGAGAGGGTGGAGAGGAGGATCTGATGGTTCACAGTATCGAAGGCAGCCGATAGGTCTAGAAGGATGAGAGCAGAGGAGAGAGAGTTAGCTTTAGCAGTGCGGAGCGCCTCCGTGATACAGAGAAGAGCAGTCTCAGTTGAATGACTAGTCTTGAAACCTGACTGATTTGGATCAAGAAGGTCATTCAGAGAGAGATAGCGGGAGAGCTGGCCAAGGACGGCACGTTCAAGAGTTTTGGAGAGAAAAGAAAGAAGGGATACTGGTCTGTAGTTGTTGACATCGGAGGGATCGAGTGTAGGTTTTTTCAGAAGGGGTGCAACTCTCGCTCTCTTGAAGACGGAAGGGACGTAGCCAGCGGTCAGGGATGAGTTGATGAGCGAGGTGAGGTAAGGGAGAAGGTCTCCGGAAATGGTCTGGAGAAGAGAGGAGGGGATAGGGTCAAGCGGGCAGGTTGTTGGGCGGCCGGCCGTCACAAGACACGAGATTTCATCTGGAGAGAGAGGGGAGAAAGAGGTCAGAGCACAGGGTAGGGCAGTGTGAGCAGAACCAGCGGTGCCGTTTGACTTAGCAAACGAGGATCGGATGTCGTCGACCTTCTTTTCAAAATGGTTGACGAAGTCATCTGCAGAGAGGGAGGAGGGGGGGAGGGGGAGGAGGATTCAAGAGTGAGGAGAAGGTGGCAAAGAGCTTCCTAGGGTTAGAGGCAGATGCTTGGAATTTAGAGTGGTAGAAAGTAGCTTTAGCAGCAGAGACAGAGGAGGAAAATGTAGAGAGGAGGGAGTGAAAGGATGCCAGGTCCGCAGGGAGGCGAGTTTTCCTCCATTTCCGCTCGGCTGCCCGGAGCCCTGTTCTGTGAGCTCGCAATGAGTCATCGAGCCACGGGGCGGGAGGGGAGGACCGAGCCGGCCTGGAGGATAGGGGACATAGAGAGTCAAAGGATGCAGAAAGGGAGGAGAGGAGGGTTGAGGAGGCAGAATCAGGAGATAGGTTGGAGAAGGTTTGAGCAGAGGGAAGAGATGATAGGATGGAAGAGGAGAGCGTAGCGGGGAGAGAGAGCGAAGGTTGGGACGGCGCGATACCATCCGAGTAGGGGCAGTGTGGGAGGTGTTAGATGAGAGCGAGAGGGAAAAGGATACAAGGTAGTGGTCGGAGACTTGGAGGGGAGTTGCAATGAGGTTAGTGGAAGAACAGCATCTAGTAAAGATGAGGTTGAGCGTATTGCCTGCCTTGTGAGTAGGGGGAAGGTGAGAGGGTGAGGTCAAAAGAGGAGAGGAGTGGAAAGAAGGAGGCAGAGAGGAATGAGTCAAAGGTAGACGTGGGGAGGTTAAAGTCGCCCAGAACTGTGAGAGGTGAGCCGTCCTCAGGAAAGGAGCTTATCAAGGCATCAAGCTCATTGATGAACTCTCCGAGGGAACCTGGAGGGCGATAAATGATAAGGATGTTAAGCTTGAAAGGGCTGGTAACTGTGACAGCATGGAATTCAAAGGAGGCGATAGACAGATGGGTAAGGGGAGAAAGAGAGAATGACCACTTGGGAGAGATGAGGATCCCGGTGCCACCACCCCGCTGACCAGAAGCTCTCGGGGTGTGCGAGAACACGTGGGCGGACGAAGAGAGAGCAGTAGGAGTAGCAGTGTTGTCTGTGATGGTCCATGTTTCCGTCAGTGCCAAGAAGTCGAGGGACTGGAGGGAGGCATAGGCTGAGATGAACTCTGCCTTGTTGGCCGCAGATCGGCAGTTCCAGAGGCTACCGGAGACCTGGATCTCCACGTGGGTCGTGCGCGCTGGGACCACCAGATTAGGGTGGCCGTGGCCACGCGGTGTGGAGCGTTTGTATGGTCTGTGCAGAGAGGAGAGAACAGGGATAGACAGACACATAGTTGTCGTGGAAATTTCCTCTATTTACCAAATCATGAGCGCAAACCACACACACAAGTCAGAGTTAGTGTTATCAAAGTCCATCTTTAATTATATAAGCTCTATCACAATCCTGTGACTCTCAGGTAATTCAGTGTCTCTCAGTGAATTCTCTGAGAGCCCCCTCTGCATTGCAACTGCGATCCTTTAATAGCAAAGAACATACATAGTCAGACAGCATAGACATAATACATCTTTGAGCTTTGTCTCCTTACTCAAACCCCAGAACCATAAACCAGTCCTCCATATCAACAGGCATATATCAAATCCATCCTATCTTGACAAGATCACAGACATTGTGGAGCCAAGAGATACACGCTTGATGATCCCTTGACCTCTCCCCTCCCTGCGGCCCATGCAACTTAGTCTTGACATAGAACAGATACTGCAACCCTGCCACACTATTATACAAAAATAACATTCTTGATGAGAAGTAACTTACAAACATATGATGAATATAAAACATCTTACCTATGTTACCAACAAATTCTGATTATTTCTACAACACAGTCTAACCAGACACCTAGGTATTTATAGTTGTCCACATATTCTAAGTCAGAACGGTCCAGAGTTGTGATGCTGGACGGGTTGGCAGTGGCAGCGATCAGTTGAAAAGCAAGCATTTAATTGTACTTGTATTTAAGAGCAGTTGGAGGCCACGGAAGGAGAGTTGTATGGCATTGAAGCTCGTCTGGAGGTCAGTTAACAGTATCCAAAGAAGGGCTAGAAGTATTCAGAATGGTGTCATCTGCGTAAAGGTGGATCAGAGAATCACCAGCAGCAAGAGTGACATTGATGTATCATTGATCATTGATGTATACAGAGAAAAGAGTCGGCCCGAGAATTGAACCTGTGGCACCCCCATAGACTGCCAGAGGTCCGGACAACAGGCCCTCCAATTTGATACACTGAACTCTGCCTGAGAAGTAGTTGGTGAACCAGGTGAGGCAATCATTTGAGAAACCAAGGCTGTTGACTCTGCCAATAAGAATGTGGTGATTGACAGAGTTGAAAGACATGGCCAGGTCAATGAATACAGCTGCACAGTAATGTCTCTTATCGATGGCGGCTATGATATCGTTTAGGACCTTGAGCGTGGCTGAGGTGCACCCATGACCAGCTTGGAATCCAGATTGCAAAGAGGGGAGGAGGGTATGGTGGGAATCGAAATGGTCAGTGATTTGTTTGTTAATCTGGCTTTCGAAGACCTTAGAAAGGCAGGGTAGTAACAGTTTGGGTCTAGAGTGTCTCCCCCTTTGAAGAGGGGGATGACCGCGGCAGCTTTCCAAACTTTGGGGATCTCCGACGATATGAAAGAGAGGTTGAACAGGTTAGTAATAGGTTTTGCAACAATTGCGGCAGATCATTTTAGAAAGAGAGGGTCCCGATTGTCTAGCCCGGCTGATTTGTAGAGATCCAGATTTTGCAGCTCTTTCAGAACATCAGCTGTCTGGATTTGGGTGAAGGAGAAATGGGGGAGGCTTAGGAAAGCTCCTGTGGGAGATGCAGGGCTGTTGACAGGGGTAGGGGTAGCCAGGTGGAAAGCATGGCAAGCTGTAGAAAAATGCTTTTTGAAATTCTCAATTATCGTAGATTAATCAATCAGTGGTGACAGAGTTTCCTAGCCTCAGTGCAGTGGGCTGCTGGGAGGAGGTGCTCTTATTCTCCATGGACTTTACAGTGTCCCAGTACTTTTTTGAGTTGTACTACAGGATGCAAATTTCTTGGAGTTTGTGCTACAGGATGCAAATGTATTTTTGAAACTGCCTGTGTGCATTGATTGGTTCCTAACTTCCGGAAAAGATGCATATCGTGGGGGCTATTCGATGCTAATGCAGAAAGCCACAGGATGTTTTTGTGCTGGTAAAGGGCATTGAGGTCTGGAGTGAACCAAGGGCTATATCTGTTCCTTGTTCATTTTTTTTATGGGGCATGCTTATCTAAATGCTGACTAACATTAACATTATATCCCCTTTTGTAGCTAGCTAGATAATGTTACGGTGCCGTCGGTCGCCTATAGGTAACGGTAACGCGTTAGCTATCGCTATAGTTTAGCTATAGCTGCAAATTAATCTAACGCGGTAGCTAGCTAACAAACTATTTGATGGAGTTGTAATGGTAACATTAACGTTAAATTAAGGACGGTTGCTAGCTAACATTGGTAACGTCAGATATCTAACATTTTGGACTGGAGAGCAGTTATTGTTGCAAGTTATTGAATTTACTCACCATGCAGGGCCACATGACAAGCTCATATTGTCATTGTTCATTCCATTGAATAACTAGCTAGATAACCGTAGCTACATTAGGTTCCGGTGAGATCAATCAAAATGTCTCAGTTTGAGGGGAAACCCCAAGAAGATGAGACAACGAGTCTCCTGCTCACACAATGTTATCCATCACATATTACTATCTTTCTGATTACGATGTTCTACCCTATTCTCCGTATAGTACAAATTTTTTGACCAGGGTCTATAGGTTGCTGGTCTAAAGTAGATTACTATGTAGGGAATATGTTACCATTTGGGATGTAACCTCTGTATTCATGTAGTCCTCTAATGTAAGTGGGTGTAGTGCACATGAAGGTTTATTCAAAACTAGCCCTGCCTGCCGCTCCATATACTTTCACTTTGTCCTCTATATCATATCATATAATGATTTCCATTAAACTAAAATAATACCATCACTGGCAGGATATAGGCTTGCTTCCAGTAGGTATTCTATATGTATTCATGTGTTTTTCTCTCTCTCTCTTCTCTCCATTCCTTCAAGTAGCGACCATCATCCCTCTGATTCCAACCCTTGGTCATTCAAACCTGTTCCTGAAGGTTAATGGTATTGTGAGCACCCACCTCGCTTGGCCATCCATAGATCTGAAAAACATTTCACCAAAACTTGAGCTTTTTTGGTTCGATACCTAATATGTTGTAACAGCGTGAACCCCTAACACATCCACAAATACTTTCAATTTTCCTAATGGTTGTCAATTTCATCTTCAGGATAAGAGACAATGGATGTGTCGAATCCAAGAGACCATCTTTACGTGTATGCCAAATGCAAGGCATGGGATATTCAAAGAAATACTCTGATTCTGATTAGACCAGATGTGCGGAGAGAGTTTATTTCAACAGTAACCGTACCGTACTGAACGATCACAGGGCGATTGTGTATGGTGTGCTGAACACGTTTTGCTATTTCTAATGACCACACCCATATTAAATCAGGCCACACCCACCAAACGGGATCAAGCATGCCTCAAAATGTGCAAATGGGTCTCTTGTTACCACATGCAAGTTTCACAAGTTTAGACAATTAACATAATTTGAGTCAATTGGAGGTGTACCTGTGGATGTATTTCAAGGCCTACCTTAAAACTCAGTGCCTCTTAGCTTGACATTATGGGGGAAAATCTAAAGAAAATCAGCCAAGACCTCAGAAAAAAATAGAAGACCTCCACAAGTCTGGTTCATCCTTGGGAACAATTTCCAAATGCCTGAAGGTACCACGTTCATCTGTACAAACAGTACACTAGTATAAACACCATTAAACCCTGCAGGCGTCATACCGCTCAGGAAGGAGACACGCTCTGTCTCCTGGTGATGAAAGTACTTTGGTGTGAAAAGTGCAAAATCAATCCCAGAACAACAGCAAAGGACCTTGTGAAGATGCTGGAGGAAACGGGTTAAAAAAAGGATCTATATCCACAATAAAACAAGTCCTCTATCGAGGTAACCTGAAAGGACGCTCAGCAAGGAAGAAGTGGCTCACAAGCTTAGCCTTTTGTTAACAACACGGTCATCTCAGATTTTCAAAATATGCTTTTCAACCATAGCTACACAAGCATTTGTGTAAGAGTATTGATAGCTAGCATAGCATTAAGCCTAGCATTCAGCAGGCAACATTTTCACAAAAACAAGAAAAGCATTCAAATAAAATTAATTTACCTTTGAAGAACTTCGGATGTTTTCAATTAGGAGACTCTCAGTTAGATAGCAAATGTTCAGTTTTTCCAAAAAGATTACTTGTGTAGGAGAAATCGCTCCGTTTTGTTCATCACGTTTGGTTAAGAAAAAAATCTGAAAATGCAGTCTCTACAACGCCGAACTTTTTACCAAATTAACTCCATAATATCGACAGAAACATGGCAAACGTTGTTTAGAATCAATCCTCAGGGTGTTTTTCACATATCTATTCGATGATAAATCATTCGTGGCAGCTGTGTTTCTCCTCGAAGCAAACAAAAAATACACGTAGCTGGAGATTACGCAATAATTGCAACGGAGGACCCCAAGTGGCCACCTGGTAGATGTAGTCTCTTAAGGTCAATCTTCCAATGATTTGCCTACAAATACGTCACAATGCTGATGACACCTTGGGGAAACGACAGAAAGTGTAGGCTCATTTCTGACGCATTCACAGCCATATAAGGAGACATAGGAACACAGCACATTCAAAATCTGGCTCACTTCCTGTATGAAATTTCATTTTGGTTTCGCCTGTAGCATTAGTTCTGTGGCACTCACAGACAATATCTTTGCAGTTTTGGAAATGTCAGTGTTTTCTTTCCAAAGCTGTCAATTATATGCATAGTCGAGCATCTTTTTGTGACAAAATATCTTGTTTAAACCGGGAACGTTTTTCATCCAAACATTTTAATATCGCCCCCTAATGCATGACTGGTTAATGCAACCTCTGTCACATTTCAAAAAAACTTTACCGAAAAAGCATAATCTGAGAACGGCGCTCAGAGCCCAAAACAGCCATGTTGTGGAGTCAACAAAGTCAGAAATAGCATTATAAATATTCCCTTACCTTTGATGATCTTCATCAGAATGCACTCCCAGGAATCCCAGTTTCACAATAAATGACTGATTTGTTCCATAAAGTTCAATCATTTATGTCCAAATACCTCCTTTTTGTTCACGCGTTTAGTACACAATCCAAACTCACGACGCACATGCAAGTCCAGGCGAAAGTTTAGACAAAGTCATTACAGTTAGTAGAAACATGTCAAACAAAGTATAGAATCAATCTTTAGGATGTTTATATCATACATCTTCAGTAATGTTCCAACTGGAGAATTCCTTTGTCTGTAGAAATGCAATGGAATGCAAGCTAACTCTCACATGAGCACGCGTGATCAGCTCTTGCCACTCTGCCAGACACCTGGCTCAAACCCCTCTCATTCTCTCCCCTTCATAGTAGAAGCCTGGAACAAAGTTCTAAAGACTGTTGACATCTAGTGGAAGCCTTGGGAAGTGCAATATGACCCCATTTACACTGTATATCGGAATGGCAAAGAGTTGAAAAACTACAAAACCTCAGATTTCCCTCTTCCTGGTTGGGTTTTTCTCAGGTTTTCACCTGCCATATGAGTTCTGTTATGCTCATAGACATCATTCAAACAGCTTTAGAAACTTGAGTGTTTTCTATCCAATACTAATAATAAGCATATATTAGCATCTGGGACAGAGTAGCAGGCAGTTTACTCTGGGCACCCTATTCATCCAAGCTACTCAATACTGCCCCCCTGTCACCAAGAATTAACGTAGCAGCTGCGTACTTAGTTTTCTTTGGGAGCTGACCCTAATGAGGATGACCCTTCTTGGGGTTCCGGTTCCTTTGAATCATAATCCTTAGGATCTGTACATATCATGCACTTCCTTAGCCGAACAATGCACTGCCATTGATGGCTCTGTACAAAAAGAGCATCCACTAACTAACATGTTCAATTCCATTATATCCCAACTTTTAAAAGGAATAAGCATATGCAACCTAAAATCCCCAGTCAGGCCACCATCCCTGTTGCCGTTGCGGATTTTCTCGTTACTGATATAGAACTCCACGCACCCACATGGAAGTCCAATCTTTCTTTGTATTTTCACCCTATGAAATATTCTTCCTGAGGACTCAGGTGCACCTACCCAATGGGTCTCGTAGCCCGTGAACAAGCTATACCCCTTTGTGATAACTCTGTTCGGAACACACCACCTTGCGAAACACCTGCCAGTCTTCAAGCCTGTAGTGCACTCCTAAAGTCTGGTCTGTATATTCTTCGGCTACGGTATAGAGTTTCACTCTACAGGCTGGGTAATCAAACAGATAACCCCATAGCTGTCCATTAGACATCGCTTGATCTTTCAGCGCAGTTGCGGGCAGTATTTGGGTACCATACATATTTAGAAACTGCTTTTTTGGTGCACTGTATATTGATACTTTATACTCGGACCTTTCTCTGTTTCAACCGAGGTCCTGCTCCCGTTGTTACAGTCATCACGTGTGTGTCACTGATCACAAAATCCATTTTTAATTTCTTTATGGTTTGTCGTGTTCGTTTGTGGTGTTCTGGGGTTTATTTATAATGAGTCTGCCCCCCAATACCCCCGGACATTCCTGTTTCATAGATAACAGCCCTGAGGTCACTACAACAGGGTGGGGGCCATAACATTTGCAATGTACACACGCATCCCCCAGTTCAACGAGGACCCTACACATCAATCATCATGACAGCTTCAAAGGGACAGACACACTATATGCTTAAATAAACACTCACTCTAAAGTGTGGGCACTCCCTAGAGCATGTGAGAACATCCTGTCAGGAAGTTATGGGCATACACATGTGACCCATGACATAAGGTCATAGATCTCACGTTTGACGTGTGCCGTCTACTGTATTCTCTCGTGTACTTTTTTAATTGTCAAATTAATTAAATCAATCAATCCCTCCACCCACAACAATTCAATGCATTTAAAAACCACGAGAAGGAGTGTACAAATGAATACTTTTGGAAAAGTGTTGAGAGTTGGGATGCAACCCATCATCACTCTTGTTAAATAGAAATGTACTGACAGTTTTTTGCTTAATATTTTCCCATCTAGTGTCAGTTCTTAGAAATGCAGCTCTGTTAGAAATGACAGAGGCTGATGTAGAGAAACACATTCAAAATTGTCTCAGGCTGAGCCAAGACAGAGCAAAAGGGAGGCGAATATGGCCCAGTATACTAGTGGAAGAGAAAGCAGAACAAGAAAGTGGTTAAAGGTAGGCCTACTGATCAAGCAACAGCAGAGATGGAGCTTCTCATATACCCATCTTCAATAAGTTATTGTTTGTCTCCCTCTCTCAAACAGGTTGTCATTTCAAGTCTGCCAGGAGAATGTTGTTGAATCCCAAATGAACACCTTGCCCCTACCAACTTGCTCGGAGGGCAATGTTGACCAACATTATCATCTTGAATCTGTCGACATAGGCAAGGCAGGGTTGTTAAGATCAAATGGTCAAAAAAACAGAGAGAAAGGGCAGTGCCAAATTTTTTTAACTAGGCAAGTCAGTTAACAAATTCTCATTTACATTGATTTTGGCTAACCAAACTGCAAAAGGCCTCATGCGGGGATGGGGTCTGGGATTAAATAGAAATATACGAATAACACACATCACAACAAGAGAGACAACACTACATAAAGAGCGACCTAAGATGACAACATAGCATGGCAGAAATGTATGGCAACATGGTAGCAGCACAAAACAGGGTACAAACATTGTTGGGCACAGACAACGGCACAAAGGGCAAGAAGGTAGAGACAACAATACATCACGCAAAGCAGCCACAACTGTCAGTAAGAGTGTCCATGATTTTTTGAGTGTTTGTTGCAGCTTGTTCCAGTCGCTAGCTACAGCAAACTGAAAAGATGAGCGACCCAGGGATGTGTTTGCTTTGGGGACCTTTAACAAAATGTGACTGGCAGAACGGGAGTTGTATGTGGAGGATGAGGGCTGCAGTAGATTTCTCAGACAGGGGGGAGTGAGGCCAAAGAGGCCAATTGCACATCACACACCTTGCAATCTGAGCGGAGGAAGTACAGTATCTGGACTAGTTGTTAGGTCTTACCTCTTTTTACATTTCTCACAAATATCTGTATCCCGGTCACATTAAACCACTCGCATGAGGCGCCGGTGTACTTTGGGGAAGGTGTTTCCCCGCCTGTTGCATTTTTTTGACATCCGCGTGTATGGCCATCTGCAGTGTGTAATTGCTGCGTTTATAGTGTGAATAAATAATAAACATTTTGATCGTTTGTATCTGCCCTGTGGGCGTGGCTTTTTAATGACAGTGTTTGTATATATCATCTCAGAATTGGCCCAGTCTGTTTTGAACAGCCCATTACATATTTTTTTTTATCTTACCCGGGATGACGGGATGCCTATTATTTAGAGCCCCGAGTCACTGTAGAAATTGTTGTTAGGTTACCATGTTGAATCCTGTCTAAAACAATTATTGATGTGCCTGTTTAAAGTTCGCATTTAAGTTTACTAATTTGCCTGTGCCGGCCATCTCGTTCTTAACCATAGGACTGCTTGGAGAATATAAGTTCAAAGGAATTCTTAATTGTGTGAGTTGTCTAGGCCTCTTTACAGATGTTTTGCCAATATCATTTGATATATTGCTATTTATTTGGACGTAGACAAATGATTACATTTACTGTATGAGTTCTTGGACTCAAACGTTAGTTTTTTTTTGTAACTATATTAACATATTCACTGCTCTTAGCCTATAATAAAACCTTACTTCCATCTTTATCGAACCAACTACACACCCTCTGCATAAGCAATATTTTTATTAAATGTGATGCTTATGTTTCTCTGTTCCTTGTTTCTCTTCTCTGTGCTGGAGTTATTTTAAGAGCTTGATGCTATAGCAGTATCCTAATAAACTTGTCATTAACTTGAATCTTCCTGTCACGTAAACATTCATGCTCAGGCAAAATATACGATAAAGCTTATTCAGATTCAGAAGGTTTCTACCTAAAATCCAAAAAGGATGAAAAATGTTGAACTCTTTGCCTAAACAAGAACCCTTGTCTTCCAAAAAGGGTTCTTCAGATGAAAACGGTTCTTGGTAGAACCTTATCACTCCTCAAATAACCGTTTTTTCTAAGAGTGTATATGGAACTAATCGTGTCACAGGGCCAAGCTCGACTGCTAGTTAGACCTCATACACTCTCCACAAGTCTGACACACTCCCAGACCAAGGTCTCCCTAGGGAAAGAGGTATTCTGACCTTAATGGGACTTCCTGGTTAAATAAAATAAAGTAAAAGACCTCACTCTTCACAAGGCTCTGGTCAGGAATAACTCTGGATGCTTGAACCAGAAGGAGAGCAGGACAGACAAGGTTTCCCAGAAACACAGGTATTCTTAAGGTATGTACCGATATGATTACTGCTGGCCATCACTGTTTGGCAGTAGCCAAGACAGAGTCCATCTACAAATTTCACTGGCAGTCAGACCTCACACTCACTCCACATGGCTCATGTCAGGGACACTGGAGGCTTGAGCCAGAAAGACAGACAAACAAGTCAGTTCCAGAGAAAACAGGAAAATTATCCATGTTATGTCATCGTCCATCTTACAAATGCTTTGCGTGACAATAGATGCATTGGTGCAATCTATCACTTTCAAAAAACAAGAGGAACACAGCATGCAT
Organism: Oncorhynchus gorbuscha; assembly: GCF_021184085.1. Taxonomy (NCBI): domain Eukaryota; kingdom Metazoa; phylum Chordata; class Actinopteri; order Salmoniformes; family Salmonidae; genus Oncorhynchus; species Oncorhynchus gorbuscha. The sequence continues at coordinate 33,955,426 of NC_060183.1, read as the reverse complement.
GCATTTCCTCTTAATCAATTTGTGATCACTGATCAAAGATTCATTGTACTGTACATGTTTTATTCTATCCATTTATTTAATTTGAATCCCTTGGTACATGTTCAAATATAAATGTTCTAATTTGAGCTGCAAAATTTGCAAAAATGCTACGATAGCGTTAGAAAAACTATCCTTGCAGGCTTGTTTTCGAGTTGCTGTGCGTTTTGTTGCCAACCTATTTTGATACCTGACAACTTTACGGTTTTCACGTTCATATATTTATTTATTTTTTTCCTCAACTTTTTCACTCCGGACACTTTGTCTGGACACGATTCGTCAGGACCTCCAACAGCCGAAGCTAAGTAGTAACATTAACATGATGCCTTCTAATTGTAGTCGCTGTACTCGCCTTACGGCGAGGATAGCTGTGCTACTAGCCCAGCTTCAGACGCAATCGTTAGGCAAGGGTAATTTCAGTGTAGGAAAGGATGAAACAGCGTCTGTGCCACCAGTAAGTACAGATAGTAGTATAAATCCCCTGGCACAGTCCCCGCAGCCGGACAACTTTCTTACGGTTTCTGGAAGGAAATGCTGTAGGAAAGCTCAACCGGTGTCGCTCATTCAGCCGACAGAAACTTTCAACCGGTTTTCCCCATTAAGCAGCGGGTCGGAGTCAGAGGCCAAGTCTTCTCTGGTCTCTTCTCCTCCCGTTACAGGGTCTGAGACGCCGAAGCTTCCCACCATTAGCTCTGACAAATTGAAAACTCTAGTCATTCGCGACTCCATTACCCGCAGTATTAGACTTAAAACGAATCATCCATCGATCATACACTGTTTACCAGGGGGCAGGGCTACCGACGTTAAGGCTAATCTGAAGATGGTGCTGGCTAAAGCTAAAACTGGCAAGTGTAGAGAGTATAGAGATATTGTTATCCACGTCGGCACCAACGATGTTAGGATGAAACAGTCAGTGATCACCAAGCGCAACATAGCTTCTGCGTGCATATCAGCTAGAAAGATGTGTCGGCATCGAGTAATTGTCTCTGGCCCCCTCCCAGTTAGGGGGAGTGATGAGCTCTACAGCAGAGTCTCACAACTCAATCGCTGGTTGAAAACTGTTTTCTGGCCCTCTTTCTGGGACTCCCCCACAAACAGGACCAAGCCTGACCTGCTGAGGAGTGACGGACTCCATCCTAGCTGGAGGGGTGCTCTCATCTTATCTACCAACATAGACAGGGCTCTAACTCCTCTAGCTCCACAATGAAATAGGGTGCAGGCCAGGCAGCAGGCTGTTAGCCAGCCTGCCAGCATAGTGGAGTCTGCCACTAGCACAGTCAGTGTAGTCAGCTCAGCTATCACCATTGAGACCGTGTCTGTGCCTCGACCTAGGTTGGGCAAAACTAAACATGGCGGTGTTCACCTTAGCAATCTCACTAGGATAAAGACCACCTCCATTCCTGTCATTACTGAAAGAGATCATGATACCTCACATCTCAAAATAGGGCTACTTAATGTTAGATCCCTTACTTCAAAGGCAATTATAGTCAATGAACTAATCACTGATCTTAATCTTGATGTGATTGGCCTGACTGAAACATGGCTTAAGCCTGATGAATTTACTGTTTTAAATGAGGCCTCACCTCCTGGCTACACTAGTGACCATATCCCCCGTGCATCCCGCAAAGGCGGAGGTGTTGCTAACATTTACGATAGCAAATTTCAATTTGCAAAAACAAAAATGACGTTTTCGTCTTTTGAGCTTCTAGTCAGGAAATCTATGCAGCCGACTCAATCACTTTTTATAGCTACTGTTTACAGGCCTCCTGGGCCATATACAGCGTTTCACACTGAGTTCCCTGAATTCCTATCGGACCTTGTAGTCATAGCAGATAATATTCTAATCTTTGATGACTTTAATATTCACATGGAAAAGTCCACAGACCCACTCCAAAAGGCTTTCGGAGCCATCATCGACTCAGTGGGTTTTGTCCAACATGTCTCTGGACCCACTCACTGTCACAGTCATACGCTGGACCTAGTTTTGTCCCATGGAATAAATGTTGTGGATCTTAATGTTTTTCCTCATAATCCTGGACTATCGGACCACCATTTTATTACGTTTGCAATTGCAACAAATAATCTGCTCAGACCCCAACCAAGGACCATCAGAAGTCGTGCTATAAATTCACAGACAACACAAAGATTCCTTGATGCCCTTCCAGACTCCCTCTGCCTACCCAATGACGCCAGAGGACAAAAATCAGTTAACCACCTAAATGAGGATCTCGATTTAACCTTGCGCAATACCCTAGATGCAATTGCACCCCTAAATGTTATGCAGGTGAATGAGGACCCAAAAGCGACTTGGCGAAAACAGAGTCTTTAATCCAGTAAAGTAAAAATACAATCAAATAAAACAATTTCCACTCGTAATGACGAGAACCGACTGGAGACTTGATCTTGAACTGCAGGTTGCCTCGGGAAGGCACTTGAACTTAGCAGACTCAGACACCTGCTCACCACGCAGCATCTGAGGGAAACACGACACGACAGGGCGATACACAAACACAGCACGGTGAACAATAGACAAGGATCCGACAGGACAGGAACGGAAAACAAGGGAAGAAATAGGGACTCTAATCAGGGGAAAAGATAAGGAACAGGTGTGGGAAGACTAAATGATTGATTAGGGGAATAGGAACAGCTGGGAGCAGGAACGGAACGATAGAGAGAGGAGAGAGAGGGAGGGGGAGAGAGAGGGATAGAAAAAGGAACGAACCTAATAAGACCAGCAGGGGGAAACGAACAGAAGGGAAAGCACAATGACAAGACAATATATGACAAAACATGACAGTACCCCCCCACTCACCGAGCGCCTCCTGGCGCTCTCGAGGAGGAACACTGGCGGCAACGGAGGAAATCATAGATCACAAACGGTCCAGCACGTCCCGAGAAAGAACCCAACTCCTCTCCTCAGGACCGTAACGGAAAACGATAAAAAGGGAAACTAGGGTACTACTCTAAAAAAAATGAGACACGGGTAGAGAACTGAAAGCTAAAGAGCAAACAGAACCAAACAGGCCAGGAGAGTAACAACTAGGGACAGACTGAGACACAGCAAGGGCAGGAACAAGAACAGGAGAGATGCGATGGCAGGGAACAGACTGAGACCCAGCAAGACCAGGAGCAGAAAAAAAATTACCAGACTTCTTCTGCGCGCAGTCTGAACACGCAGCCACGAAACGGCGCGTGTCACGCTCCTGAGTAGGCCACCAAAACCGCTGGCGAATAGAAGCAAGCGTACCCCGAACGCCGGGATGGCCAGCTAACTTGGCAGAGTGAGCCCACTGAAGAACAGCCAGACGAGTAGAAACAGGAACGAAAAGAAGGTTACTAGGACAAGCGCGCGGCGACGCAGTGTGCGTGAGTGCTTGCTTAACCTGTCTCTCAATTCCCCAGACAGTCAACCCGACAACACGCCCAACAGGAAGGATCCCTCGGGATCGGTAGAAGCCACAGAAGAACTAAAGAGACGGGATAAAGCATGAGGCTTGGTGTTCTTAGTACCCGGGCAATAAGAAATAACGAACTCGAAACGAGCGAAAAACAACGCCCAACGAGCATGACGCGCATTCAGTCGTTTGGCATAACGGATGTACTCAAAATTATTTTGGTCAGTCCAAACGACAAAAGGAACGGTCGCCCCCTCCAACCACTGTCGCCATTTGCCTAGGGCTAAACGGATGGCGAGCAGTTCGCGGTTAGCCACATCATAGTTACGTTCCGCCGGTGACAGGCGATGAGAAAAATACGCACAAGGGTGGACCCCATCGTCAGTATCGGAGCGCTGGGACAGAATGGCTCCCACGCCCACCCCGACGCGTCAACCTCAACAATAAACGGTTTAGTGACGTCAGGTGCAACAAGGATAGGAGCGGATGCAAAACGCTTCTTGAAGAGAACAGGACAACAATCATACGACCGGTGAGGAGGAAGGGAGTTGGTTCTGGACCGACTGAAGACCGTGCGCAGACCATGATACTCCTCCGGCACTCCTGTCAAATCACCAGGTTCCTCCTGAGAAGAGGGGACAGAACAAACAGGAGAAATAGCAGACATTAAACACTTCACATGACAAGAAACGTTCCAGGAAAGGATAGAATTACTAGACCAATCAAAAGAAGGATTATGACACACTAGCCAGGGATGACCCAAAACAACAGGTGTAAAAGGTGAACAAAAAATCAAAAAGAAATGGTCTCACTATGGTTACCAGATACAGTGAGGGTTAAAGGTAGTGTTTCACATAATATACTGGGGAGAGGACTACCATCCAAGGCAAACATGACCGTGGGCTCCCTAACTGTCTGAGAGGAATGTCATGTTCCCGCGCCCAGGCTTCGTCCATAAAACAGCCCTCTGCCCCAGAGTCTATTAATGCACTGCAGGAAGCTGAGCGATCCGGTCCAGCGTAGATGGACCGGTAAAGTAGTACATGTACTTGACGGAGAGGACCGTCTAGTAGCGCTTATCAGTCGCCCTCCGCTTACTGATGAGCTCTGGCCTTTAACTGGACATGAAATGACAAAATGACCAGCGGAACCGCAATAGAGACAGAGGCGGTTGGTGATTCTCCGTTCCCTCTCCTTAGTCGAGATGCGAATACCCCCAGCTGCATGGGCTCAACACCTGAGTCAGTGGGGAAAGACGGTAGTGTCGGAGAGAGGGGAGACACAGTTAACGCGAGCTCTCTTCTATGAGCTCGGTGACGAAGATCTACCCGTCGTTCAATGCGAATAGCGAGTTCAATCAAAGAATCCACGCTGGATGGAACCTCCCGAGAGAGAATCTCATCCTTAACCTTAGCGTGGAGTCCCTCCAGAAAACGAGCGAGCAACGCCTGCTCGTTCCAGTTACTGGAGGCAGCAAGAGTGCGAAACTCTATAGAGTAATCCGTTATGGATCGATTACCTTGACATAGGGAAGACAGGGACCAGGAAGCTTCTTTCCCAAAAACTGAGCGATCAAAAACTCTTATCATCTCCTCTTTAAAGTTCAGATAATTGTTAGTACACTCAGCGCTTGCCTCCCAGATAGCTGTGCCCCACTGCCGAGCCCGACCAGTAAGGAGTGATATGACGTAGGCAATCCGAGCTCTCTCTCTTGAGTATGTGTTGGGTTAGAGAGAGAACACTATATCACACTGGGTGAGAAAGGAGCGGCACTCAGTGGGCTGCCCAGAATAACATGGTGGGTTATTAACCCTAGGTTCCGGAGGCTCGGAAGAACCGGAAGTAGCTGGTGACACGAGACGAAGACTCTGATACTGTCCTGAGAGGTCGGAGACCTGAGCGGCCAGGGTTTCAACGGCATGCCGAGCAGCAGACAATTCCTGCTCGTGTCTGCCGAGCATCGCTCCCTGGAGCTCGAGAGTAGAGTAGAGAGAATCCATAGTCGCTGGGTCCATTCTTGGTCGGATCCTTCTGTTATGCAGGTGAATGAGGACCCAAAAGCGACTTGGCGAAAACAGAGTCTTTAATCCAGTAAAGTAAAAATACAATCAAATAAAACAATTTCCACTCGTAATGACGAGAACCGACTGGAGACTTGATCTTGAACTGCAGGTTGCCTCGGGAAGGCACTTGAACTTAGCAGACTCAGACACCTGCTCACCACGCAGCATCTGAGGGAAACACGACACGACAGGGCGATACACAAACACAGCACGGTGAACAATAGACAAGGATCCGACAGGACAGGAACGGAAAACAAGGGAAGAAATAGGGACTCTAATCAGGGGAAAAGATAAGGAACAGGTGTGGGAAGACTAAATGATTGATTAGGGGAATAGGAACAGCTGGGAGCAGGAACGGAACGATAGAGAGAGGAGAGAGAGGGAGGGGGAGAGAGAGGGATAGAAAAAGGGAACGAACCTAATAAGACCAGCAGGGGGAAACGAACAGAAGGGAAAGCATAATGACAAGACAATATATGACAAAACATGACACTAAAAACTAAAAACATTTCTCATAAGAAACTAGCTCCCTGGTACACAGCAAATACCCGAGCTCTGAAGCAAGCTTCCAGAAAATTGGAACGGAAATGGCGCCACACCAGACTGGAAGTCTTCCGACTAGCTTGGAAAGACGGTACCGTGCAGTACCGAAGAGCCCTTACTGCTGCTCGATCATCCTTTTCTAACTTAATTGAGGAAAATAAGAACAATCCGAAATTCCTTTTTGATACTGTCGCAAAGCTAACTAAAAAGCAGCATTCCCCAAGAGAGGATGACTTTCACTTTAGCAGTGATAAATTCATGAACTTCTTTGAGGAAAAGATTGTGATTATTAGAAAGCAAATTACGGACTCCTCTTTAAACCTGCGTATTCCTCCAAACCTCAGTTGTCCTGAGTCTGCACAACTCTGCCAGGACCTAGGATCAAGAGAGATGCTCAAGTGTTTTAGTACTATATCTCTTGACACAATGATGAAAATAAGCATGGCCTCTAAACCTTCAAGTTGCACACTGGACCCTATTCCAACTAAACTACTGAAAGAGCTGCTTCCTGTGCTTGGCCCTCCTATGTTGAACATAATAAACGGCTCTCTATCCACCGGATGTGTACCAAACTCACTAAAAATGGCAGTAATAAAGCCTCTCTTGAAAAAGCCAAACCTTGACCCAGAAAATATAAAAAAACTATCAGCCTATATTGAATCTTCCATTCCTCTCAATTTTTAGAAAAGGCTGTTGCGCAGCAACTCACTGCCTTCCTGAAGACAAACAATGTATACGAAATGCTTCAGTCTGGTTTTAGACCCCATCATAGCACTGAGACGGCACTTGTGAAGGTGGTAAATGACATTTTAATGGCATCGGACCGAGGCTCTGCATCTGTCCTCGTGCTCCTAGACCTTAGTGCTGCTTTTGATACCATCGATCACCACATTCTTTTGGAGAGATTGGAAACCCAAATTGGTCTACACGGACAGGTTCTGGCCTGGTTTAGATCTTATCTGTCGGAAAGATATCAGTTTGTCTCTGTGAATGGTCTGTCCTCTGACAAATCAACTGTAAATTTCGGTGTTCCTCAAGGTTCTGTTTTAGGACCACTATTGTTTTCACTATACATTTTACCTCTTGGGGATGTTATTCGAAAACATAATGTTAACTTTCACTGCTATGCGGATGACACACAGCTGTACATTTCAATGAAACATGAGTCACTGGCTTACTGGGGCTCTCTCATGCCGTCCCTGCAGGGGTGTGCGTCACCTGAGTGGGTTGATTCACTGTTGTGGTCATCCTGTCTGGGTTGGCGCCCCCCCCCCCCCCCCCCCTTGGGTTGTAGTGGTGTGGGGGCTGTGCTTTGGCAAAGTGGGTGGGGTTATATCCTTCCTATTTGGCCCTGTCCGGGGGTGTCCTCGGATAGGGACAGAGTCTCTCCTGACCCCTCCTGTCTCAGCCTCCAGTATTTATGCCGCAGTAGTTTGTGTCGGGGGGGCTAGGGTCAGTTTGTTATATCTGGAGTACTTCTCCTGTCCTATTCGGTGTCCTGTGTGAATCTAAGTGTGCGTTCTCTAATTCTCTCCTTCTTTCTTTCTCTCTCTCGGAGGACCTGAGCCCTAGGACCATGCCCCAGGACTACCTGACATGATGACTCCTTGCTGTCCCCAGTCCACCTGGCCATGCTGCTGTTCCAGTTTCAACTGTTCTGCATTACTATTATTTGACCATGCTGGTAATTTATGAACATTTGAAAATCTTGGCCATGTTCTGTTATAATCTCCACCCGGCACAGCCAGAAGAGGACTGGCCACCCCACATATGCTCTCTCTAATTCTCTCTTTCTTTCTCTCTCTCGGAGGACCTAAGCCCAAGGACCATGCCCCAGGACGACCTGACATGATGACTCCTTGCTGTCCCCAGTCCACCTGACTGTGCTGCTGCTCCAGTTTCAACTGTTCTGCCTTGTTATTATTTGACCATGCTGGTCATTTATGAACATTTGAACATCTTGGCCATGTTCTGTTATACCCCACATAGCCTGGTTCCTCTCTAGGTTTCTTCCTAGGTTTTGGCCTTTCTTGGGAATTTTTCCTAGCCTCCGTGCTTCTACACCTGCATTGCTTGCTGTTTGGGGTTTTAGGCTGGGTTTATGTACAGCACTTTGAGATATTAGCTGATGTACGAAGGGCTATATAAATAAAATTTGATTTGATTTGATACCCAGGAGACCAAGAAAGTCTAATGTGAGCGATGTGCATGTCCACTTTCCTTGTCCCTCATACAGTAAATACATCATTAACTGAATCATGGACTTTTACTGCCCGCTGGCTTGTGTTGCTGAAGTGATTAATAATGGGGCCTGCGCCCCAAATGGCACTTTTCCCTACTCTTAAAATAACAGGTTCTAGATGGAGGGACATTTACAGAGATGCAGGCTGAGGGCCACTAAATAATATATCCTGTGTGTGTGTGTGTGTGTGTGTGTGTGTGTGTGTGTGTGTGTGTGTGTGTGTGTGTGTGTGTGTGTGTGTGTGTGTGTGTGTGTGTGTGTGTGTGTGTGTGTGTGTGTGTGTGTGTGTGTGTGTGTGTGTGTGTGTGTGTGTGTGTGTGTGTGTGTGTGTGTGTGTGTGTATGTGTATACGCATGTTTGTGTGAATGTGATTTAACTGAATTCTCAAGATATACTCAGAAAAACAGAAAGCCTTTATTTTTTTCCAGCAGAAAATAGACATACAGATCCCCATCTGTAGTAACAAAAGAGTCTTAGGCTTATCCATCTCATACTAAGAGGGAATAGCTTGTAAAATTGGATTCATTCGAATTATACAAGTCTGGACATTGGACCACAGAGGTTGCCCAAGTTAAATATATGAAGCCATGTGATAATGTCGACCGGGAAGAACAGTCAATTAATAATTGAATCAAAAAGTGGGTTGGATGGTTAAGTCTCTATGACACAAAAACACAAGGCACACACATGCACAGACACAAATACACAAACAGCACGTCAAGTAACAAGGAGTAACAGAAGTATGCCTCCAGGATGCTCTCTACCAAGACCGTTGAAAACTTGGCTAATACGCATCGACTTCTGCTGTCAAATTAAGCCTGCATAACCGCATTACCACATTATTTCATTATATACTGTTAGTCAAACCTCTTCAACCGAATGTTGCTAACATAGCCCCAATCACTGTAGAATCTGATAGTTGGAGATCTTATAAATGAACATGAGTCTTCAGGATGACAGCATACATGGGTTATTTATCAAATGGCACCCTATTCCCTATATAGTGCACTACTTGTGACTAGAGCCCTATTCCCATTAAATAGGGAATAGGGTGCCTTTTGGGATGCAGATGAGGAAGGCTAGCTCCCCCAAGGAGAGAGATTAATAATAGACCCAGACAGACAGACGTAGTTGCTTAGGCTAAAATCTCCAAACCTGAGATGTCATTTAATTTCCGCCTGAATGACAGATGGACACTGCTAGGTGAGTCATTAGAGACCAAACCTGAGGCAACAGGGATAATTTCAAGCAGAAAATTATCAAATAAGATTAAATAAGAGTAGATGTGGGCTGTTGCAATTCAGAGTCCTGTAGACAAGTACAATGAACTACTCATTACAATGTTGCATGTCCTCAATTCTCTTGTTTTTTTTATATCCATAGTACCCATTTATGCTAAACATGTTTAAAAATATTTACTCTAAAGCGCTACCATGCATGAAAATTCTCTCTCACAAACACACACCAGCCTCAAATGGGGTTGAATGTAGCCTAATTGCCTTTTGTCATTGCAACATGATGAAATTCAATGAAACTAATTAATCAATTTGTTAAAGCAACATGTTAACAGTCAGTGGAACCAGCTTTGGAAAGAGGCCGTCTCCATGGTGCTAAAATATGAGGAGCTGTCCTTTCAGCACTGTGGCATACGCTCAAGCGACAAGTCGCCTTTGCATTGCAATCACCCAGTCAACGACATAATTCATTATAGGACTAATAATGAAGTAACAGCTATGAGACTTTACATTCTACAACGAACCACACTTATGTGATGATAAATAGCATTGTTTCTATGTTTGAAGCATATCATGGTCCATCGCTTATCTCAATCTAAAATTATGGATGGGGACATAATCACTGAATAGAAATCGAAGCTCAGAACTGGTCATAGAGCATTAGATGTATGGTCCTGCCTAACTGACTTTGAGTCATAAATCTATAACACGATCGATGGATAATACAAGTGGAACTGAAAGATCGCTACTGTATCCTCAGCCATTTCAAGAGCTCCGGAAGGAGAGCAGTGGTAAGACTACTCAATAGACTCATGTTTTGAGGAGGAATACACATTTGTTTATCAAAATGAGAGTTGAAATGTGAATACACATTTTTTTACTATCGCACTCCTTGCATATGAATGGTGTACTTACACAAAAACTCCGAAAAGAAGAACTCGTACACCAATCTCTAATGCCAGCTCTCGTATATTTTTCCTCAGGTCGTGGGGTGACATATTCATGATTCTTGAGAAAATCCGGCAGGTAGAATTGACAAGCAGGAGTGGTCAGTCTATAAAATAATCCCTCTTTTGACTGGGGCTTTTTCGGTGTCAGGCTCGTCGGCAACCAGTCGTCGTGCCCATCTGTCGCGACTCAATTACCTGAAACAGAATCTTCCCTCCCCTCCTCGCTGCTGAGGCTCCACTGTCTGATGTCGCAAGAGAATTCTCCTTATTGCACCTCGTCTGATGAAAAATACTACTTCATTGCATGAAAGTCTCCTTTCTCCGTTCCATCAATTACCCAGTTAGGTGAGAGACGGGAGAGAACATAGGGCACAAAACTATAAGAGCATCGAGGGAGGGAGGCAGACTCTCCTGAAAGGCGGGAGATGGTGAGAGGAGGAGACAAGGGGAATACAGGAGAAAGAAAGTGAATAGGGACATGATGCTGAGTGGCACAAAGTGCATGTGGGGAATTGAGCGAACACGTGAACTCTCGCTCTCCCCCTTTTTCTCCCTCTGTTTCTCATACCCTCACTCTACCAGAAGGAGCAGGTGACTTTTTAAACTGGTTTATCGGATAACCAAGGTGGCCTCACTGTAAAGGGGTTGCCTTGAATTTGACTAACTTACAGACAGCTCAGTGGCAAGTAAAATTATGTATTTCATATTACAGTATTCATACTTTAATATAAATTCAGTATCAAAGCAAGTACTGCGTAATGACACTATACAATACCGTAAAATGTACTGTATTACACTAACATTTGTTTAATGCTACCATAAATGGAATGAATGAAATTCATTGAGGGGAGGGACTTGTATTTTACTGTAATTTCATGGGATTGGTACAAGCAGGTTGGCTGCTAGGTAAAGTGTTTATACATTACAGCATATTAATGAATATTTGGTGTTTAATATGACTTACATTTTTAGAGGCCATGTCAAAAGCTTCCAAACTGGCAGTGACTACAGGGCGAAACAGACCATAAGGACATGGCAAAATTCTCAACCATTTAAGGTTTTCCCTGACTAAATGTCCCGAAGCTTCTGCGCATATTTTGGTTTCTACTGGATAACACACCCACAGTCAGAGTCCACAGCCACACTCTCAAAATTGGCAAAAATTATTTAATTTAAGGTTAGCAGGGTTAATAGGCCATTTTTTTATGCTGCTGATACTCGCTGCTTTTTATCAATGCATAGTCACTTTACCCCTACCTACATGTACATGTTTCCTCAATCACCTAGACTAACCTGTACCCCTAAACATTGGCTCGGTACCAGTACCCCCTGTATATAGCCTCATTGTTACTTTGTGTTTTTGTTATTTGTAATTATTTAGTTTTTTTTACAAAGCCCTGTAACGGTTTTCTTGAGTTGAAGGAGAGGAGGACCAAAATGCAGCGTGGTTAGTATTCATGTTTTTTAATAAGACAACTAAACATGAACACGATACAAGACAACTAAACATGAACATGATACAAGACAACTAAACATGAACATGATACAAGACAACTAAACATGAACATGATACAAGACAACAAACATGGAAAACCGAAGCAGCCTATTCTTGTGCAAACTAACACAGAGACAGGAACAATCACCCACAAAACCCACCACCAAACAGGCTACCTAAATATTGTTCCCAATCAGAAACAATGACTGACACCTGCCTCTGATTGAGAACCATATCAGGCCAAACATAGAAATAGACAAACTAGACATGCAACATAGAATGCCCACTCAGATCACACCCTGACCAAACAAAACATAGAAACATACAAAGCAAACTATGGTCAGGGTGTGACAAGCCCATTCATAAACATCAACATCCTGCCAGGCAGGATCTAATCTACATTTACCTTGCATTTTAGTTATCGATGTGATGTTTGGGGGAAACTATTCAGTCAGTTCTATACCTGCCTGGCTCAGTAGCAGTGTGGGTGGAATGAGCAACCTCGCCTTGCAACCAGAGTGTGAAACACGTGACAAAATAAAACTTGGTAGTCTGTCTTGAAATGAATTGGCAAAAACAATACATTTTTCATATATATATACTGTGTAACATTTTATGATTTTCTGTTCTCCTCATTTTATTTCAAGAGTGCCAAATTCAAGTACTGTTAAGCACCTCAAGCGAACCCTGGGTTAGGGATAGGCATAAGGTTAGCAGTTTGGTTAAGGTTTAAAATCCAATTTTAAGAAGAGAAATTGTAGAAATGGGCTGGATTTAGCAATAAGTATGACTTTGTGGTGATGTTAACTAGTAAAGACCATGTGTTTACTACTTTACGCAGGGGCACAACTTTACTGGAGTGGACTAGGGGTCATGTCCCCTCCAGTTTTATCATTGCAATGTGTGTCACGCCCCGACCTTAGAGATCCTTTTTATTCTCTATGTTTGGTTGGGTCAGGGTGGGAATGTTTTTGGCCGTGTGTGGTTCCCAATCAGAGTCCATCGTTGTCTCTGATTGGGGATCATATATAAATTGTCATTATCCTTTTGGGTTTTGTGGAATCTTGTTTTCTGTTTAGTGTTTTTTCTTGACAACTGTGCGCTTTCATTTTCACTTTTGTTATTTTGTTTGAGTGTTTTTTGAAAATAAAAATCATGAACACTTTCTACGCTGCGCTTTGGTCCACTCCTTCGATGAGAGGCGTTACATTGTGGCTGTGTGAAGACAAAGCTTCTAGAAAGCTGGAGAGTTGAGCATAGTTCAGTGTATACAGTGAGGTAAAAAAGTATTTGATCCCCTGCTGATTTTGTACTTTTACCCACCGTTTTATTTGAACAGTGAGAGACAGAATAACAAAAAATATCCAGAAAAACGCATGTCAAAAGTGTTATAAATTGAGTTGCATTTTAATGAGGGAAATAAGTATTTGCCCCCCTCTCAATCAGAAAGATTTCTGGCTCCCAGGTGTCTTTTATACGGGTAACGAGCTGACATTAGGAGCACACTCTTAAACGGAGTGCTCCTAATCTCAGTTTGTTACCTGTATAAAAAGACACCTGTCCACAGAAGCAATTAATCAGATTCCAAACTCTCCACCATGGCCAAGACCAAAGAGCTCTCCAAGGATGTGTAGCAAAAACCAAAAGAGATCGGACTCCACCCCCAGTGGTCAGTCCAGAATTAGAACCACATCAGTGGACTCTGGGACCACTCTTGGACTGGGAACTACAGGAAGAGACTGCAAGGACAGAAGACAACCAGCAGGGGGAGCCAAAAGAACAATATCCAATAGAACTGGAGATGAAACAAGAATCAACCTACGTAGGTGCTGAGGAGGAGTGGTATGAACACCTCCATAAAGCCAACATGTCAACGGAAGAAGATTTATGGGCATCCGTGCTGAGAGACCTAAAACTGGATTGAGTAATAATGACTTTTGCACTCACAGGCAAAGTGGGTTGCACTCACAGGCAAAGTGAGTTGCACTCACAGGCAAAGTGAGTTGCACTCACAGGCAAAGTGATTTGCACTCACAGGCAAAGTGGGTTGCACTCACAGTCAAAGTGGGTTGCACTCACAGGCAAAGTGGGTTGCACTCACAGGCAAAGTGGGTTGCACTCACAGGCAAAGTGGGTTGCACTCACAGGCAAAGTGGGTTGCACTCACAGGCAAAGTGGGTTGCACTCACAGGCAAAGTGAATTGCACTCCCAGGCAATGTGAATTGCACTCCCAGGCAATGTGAATTGCACTCCCAAGCGGCTCTCCCCAAACTAAGTCTCTAAGGGAGTATAAAAGAAGGAGAAATCATTACCTAAGGCACGATCATCATACCATTATGATTTAAACATCAGAGAATTGTTTGGCAAGGTAAATTACTTTTTACTATACTCTACCTGGTTTGACTACTTAAACATTTCTGCATGAGCTAAAAGTTGACTGGTGTATTTTGAAACCTATTTAAACTACTGGAAGATCGCCCCACCTAGAGTAAGAGAACGCGAGCTAAAAGGGAGAGACTTTTCCACTCAAGGCTTATTTGCAAATAGATCCTTATTGGAGGTCTAAGAAGAAGCCTTAAGAAACGTTGAAAACTCCTGAAAAATGAATTAGTTCCATCTTTGGGGTGCCAGAGGTTTACATACGTGGGAGATAACATCATGCCAGTAAGACTCATAGAAAGCAGAAGGATTAAGAATACATTGGTCGAACACTAGGTAGGAGGAAGTATTAAGTGTCACTATAAAGAATTTGGCAATATTAAGAGATACTCAGTTAAGCTGATTATATTTGCAATATTATCTGGCATAGCATAACGCATTAAGGATTGATTGAGCATTATTGATGTATTAGGACTGTATAACCATTAATACACTTAATACAACTTTGACAACTAGGCCAGAGTAACGATCTGGAGAGCAAACGCCTCTGACAATCTCACTGAACGGAAAGTGACCCTGGTTATAGGTTAAAGTGATTGCACTAAATAATATTTCATTGTGTGGACAATAATATATCTTTGGAAAAGTCAAACATATAATACTAGTTTCCAAGTGACTACTAGCTGACGGGCATAATAACTAACGGAAGATTAGTTATTAGGTATTGATATATAGAGAGGAAGGCACAAGGTAAGGGAGTATAGGAAGAATCTATAAACATAAAGTAATAAAGTACTTATCTATCCAAGGCCCCACACTAGACCGGGAAATAAGGGAGTGAACGAAGGAACCAACCCAACTCACGCGAAGGGCCAGTACGAATAAATAGAAGGGTTGGTAGGACCACACGGCTAGGCCCTTGTTACACTGAAGTAACTAAAATCCTAAAGTACTCTGCCAGAGGACGGGATAGAGGCTTTTGCTGCAGGCGAAGGGCAAAAGTCAGCACCATGACAGATGTCAGGGACAAGATTGTAGACCTACACAAGGCTGGAATGGGCTACAAGACCATCGCCAAGCAGCTTGGTGAGAAGGTGACAACAGCTGGTGCAATTATTTGCAAATGGAAGAAACACAAAAGAACTGTCAATCTCCCCCGTCCTAGGGCTCCATGCAAGATCTCACCTTGTGGAGTTGCAATGATCATGAGAACGGTGAGGAATCAGCCCAGAACTACATGGGAGGATCTTGTCAATGATCTCAAGGCAGCTGGGACCATAGTCACCAAGAAAACAATTGGTAACACACTACGCTGTGAAGGACTGAAATCCTGCAGTTTCCGCAAGGTCCCCCTGTTCAAGAAAGCACATACCCGTCTGAAGTTTGCCAATGAACATCTGAATGATTCAGAGGACAACTGGGTGAAAGTGTTGTGGTCAGATGAGACCAAAATGGAGCTCTTTGGCATCAACTCAACTCGCCGTGTTTGGAGGAGGAGGAATGCTGCCTATGACCCCAAGAACACAATCCCCACCATCAAACATGGAGGTGGAAACATTATGCTTTGGGGGTGGTTTTCTGCTAAGAGGACAGGCATCAAAGGGACGATGGACGGGGCCATGTACCGTCAAATCTTGGGTGAGAACCTCCTTCCCTCACCCAGGGCATTGAAAATGAAAAGAGGAGTGGGAGGCCCCGGTGCACAACTGAGCAAGAGGACGAGTACATTAGAGTGTCTAGTTTGAGAAACAGACTCCTCACAAGTCCTCGACTGGCAGCTTCATTAAATAGTAACCGCAAAACACCAGTCTCAACGTCAACAGTGAAGAGGTGACTCCGGGATGCTGGCCTTCAAGGTAGAGTTGCAAAGAAAAAGCCATAACTCAGACTGGCCAATAAAAATAAAAGATTAAGATAGAAAAAGAACACGGACACAAAATACCCAAGAGGTTTAACCATATCACCAGTATATATTAGGCCAGAGACCTGTTACATAAATAACCAGTCATGTCCACTCGCCAGACAGGTGCATGTCTACTGACCCAGAGCGCATACAGAGAGCACTAGTTTTGCTGACTATCCTGAAATGTATAATGGTCACACATGTTCTGGAAAATTCTCAATATATCCCTCTTCTGGGACTAAAAAGTCACACACACTTCCAAATTCAACCCAGTACAAGTGAGAAGGGAAGCACCTCAGCCCACCCCTTTCTCATTCGTACTGAGGCAGGACCAAATATATCCCTCACATAGCTAAACAATAATTAAAAGATCCCTCCTCATGCCAATCATCCTTCAACATAGTGTAAAAGCATGTGCATGCATTTCTCAGCCTTGCCTGAGTGTCAGTTATGTAAAGGAAAAGAGAAACAAAAAATAAACCTCAGAAACCCTTATAACGCCGTTCTCAATATGACACCTAAACAACTCTAACAACTATTTGGTCATAAGTGAAAAATCCTCTTAGAGGATTAAGACATGTTCCGTGGACTCTTGTAACTGGAAAACCCTATAACTTATGTCTAAGCAAACAGAAATTCTGAAGGTCCAACATTATTTATCATTCAGCCTATGTGTATACTCTAAACATATTCATAAGGGGCAGTCCCCCTTTTTGAGTCAGCATATTCGATAGACAATGACTTGAAAAACTACAAACCTCAGATTTCCCACTTCCTGGTTGGATTTCTTCTCAGGTTTTCGCCTGCCATTTGGGTTCTGTTATACTCACAGACATCATTCAAACAGTTTTAGAAACTTCAGAGTGTTTGCTATCCAAATCTACTATTTATATGCATATTCTAGCTTTTCGGCCTGAGTAGCAGGAAGTTTACTCCGGGCACCTTATTATCCAAGCTACTCAATACTGCCCCCCAGTCCCAAAGAAGTTCAATTTTATTGTTTATTTGCGTATTAGGGTACCTAAGGATTGATTATAAACGTTGATTGACTTGTTTGGATAAGTTTATTGGTATTGTTTGGGATTCATTTTGTATGCATTGACCGATGGAAACCGAGTGGATTATTGACTGGAGCGTGCCAGCTAAACTGAGTTATGGATATAAAGAAGAAATGTATTGAACAGAAGGACCATTTGTAATGTAACATACCTTTTGAATGCCAACAGAAGAAGATCTTCAAATGTAAGGAATATATTATATCGCAATTTCTGACTTAAGTGTCGCAACTCCCTGGTTAAATGATTTGTCATGCATTTGTGTGCTGGATGCTGTTCTCAGATAATCACATGGTTTGCTTTCGCCGTAAAGCCTTTTGGAAATCTGACACCTTGGCTGGATTAACAACAAGTTAAGCTTTATTTTGATGTATTACACTTGTGATTTCATGAAAGTTTAATATTTATAGTAATTTAATTTGAGTTTGGCACTGCCATTTCACCGGATGTTGGCCAGATCCAACTTTAGGTATTAGTAAACGTTAATAATCTATCAAATTGATCACGGGGCGATGTGTATTCAATAGCTCCACGTCTTGAAATCATGTCCGGATATTTCTCATCCAAAACATCCTGTCGGAGACCGGAAGAAATGGGCTGTCTCTCGCTCGTTTGACCAAGAAACAAAGGCAAGGCAAATGACAAGACTGGCGACTTCGTGTGGAAGCTGTAGGACTTGCAATCTCAGCCCCATGTAATTTGGTTTCCCATCAACAATACATGCAAGTGGCGCATTGATATATTTTCTAGTTTTCAGTGATCAGATTTTCTTGCGCCTTTCGATGAAACGCACGTTCTGTTATAGTCACAGCCGTGGTTTAACCAGTTTTAGAAACTTCAGAGTGTTTTCTATCCACACATACTAATCATATGCATATACTATATTACTGGCATGAGTAGCAGGACGCTGAAATGTTGCGCGATTTTTAACAGAATGTTCGAAAAAGTAGGGGGTCGACATAAGAGGTTTTTAATGGTGTCTAATGCCCTGTATCCTGACTTTCTGGTGAGGCCTGATCAATCTCACTAGAAATGATAGAAACAGATGGGACCAGTTTCTCTTCTATTTTACCATTGCTTTATGAGATAAGTTGACTGGTTATTCGAATGTGTTTATTTTTTATTTAACATGTTGTTTTTTAATCATTGATTCGAAGGGGAAATTACCAGTTCCCTGGGGTCCTAGTCTTTGGGTAAATATACAAATGTACTTTTTTCAGTTTGCATATAGAAGGAAAAATATATGTTAAATAGGGAAGACAGTTACTCCAAATGGATTGTGATATGTGAATTGTTGATTTCATATTGTGTTTTTGTTTCGATACAAATTCCACCAGATTGGGATACTGGAGTGTGGGATTCTGTGAGTGGTTAGGGTGTTAATTTCCTGATCTTGTAAACTCTTCCGAGAGGTTGCCAGTAAAATAAAGGAGCACAAACCATTTTTTAAAATGATTTTAGCAGTAACAGTAGGTTGTTATGCTCTTTGACATTAGTCGTAGAGATAATGTTATTAACTTCTTGGATATAGGGGGCGCTATTTTAATTTTTGGATGGAAAAACATTCCCGTTTTAAACAAGATATTTCATCACGACAAGATGCTCAACTATGCATATAATTGACAGCTTTGGAAAGAAAACACTCTGTCGTTTCCAAAACTGCAAAGATATTGTCTGTGAGTGCCACAGAACTGATGTTACAGAAAAAAACAGATAAAAATCCAATCAGGAAGTGCCGCATTTTTTGAAACAGCCTCATGCCAATGACTCCTTATATGGCTGTGAAGGAGCTAGGAGTCAGCTTACGTTTTCCCCAAGGTGTCTGCAGCATTGTGACGTATTTGTAGGCATATCATTGGAAGATTGACCATAAGAGACTACATCTACCAGGTGGTCGATTGGTGTCCTCCGTCGCAATTATTGCGTAATCTCCAGCTGCAGTATTTTTCCGTTAGCTTCTGATGAGAAGCCAACTGCCACCACTGATAGATTATCGAATATATATGTGAAAAACACCTTGAGGATTGATTCTACACAGCGTTTGCCATGGTTCTGTCGATATCATGGAGCTAATTTTGAAAAAAGTTTGGCGTTGTAAGTGACTGCATTTTCCGGTCTTTTTCTTAGCCAAACGTGATGAACAAAACAGAGCTATTTCAAAACAGAGCTATTACACAAATAATCTTTTTGGAAAAAATGAACATTTGCTATCTAACTGAGAGTCTCGTCATTGAAAACATCCGAAGTTCTTCAAAGGTAAATTATTTTATTTGAATGCTTTTCTTGTTTTTGTGAAAATGTTGCCTGCTGAATGCTAGGCTTAATGATATGCTAGGCTATCAATACTCTTACACAAATGCTTGTGTAGCTTTGGTTGAAAAGCATATTTTGAAAATCTGAGATGACAGTGTTGTTAACAAAAGGCTAAGCTTGTGTTTGAATATATTTATTTCATTTCATTTGCGATTTTCATGAATAGGAAACATTGCGTTATGGTAATGAGCTTGAGGCTATGATTACGCTCCCGGATACGGGATTGCTCGACGCTAGAGGTTAAGAAAAGTTTAATATAACAATTTGTCATACAGTAGGGCAAAAAAGTATTTAGTCAGCCACCAATTGTGCACATTCTCCCACTTAAAAAGATGAGAGAGGCCTGTAATTTTCATCATAGGTACACTTCAACTATGATAGACAAAATGAGAAAAAAAATCCAGAAAATCACATTGTAGGATTTTTAATTTATTTATTTGCAAATTATGGTGGAAAATAAGTATTTGGTCACCTACAAACAAGAACGATTTCTGGCTCTCACAGACCTGTAACTTCTTCTTTAAGACGCTACTCTGTCCTGCACTCGTTACCTGTATTAATGGCACCTGTTTGAACTTGTTATCAGTATAAAAGACACCTGTCCACAACCTCAAACAGTCACACTCCAAACTCCACTATGGCCAAGACCAAAGAAATCAAATTGTAGACCTGCACCAGGCTGGAAAGACTGAATCTGCAATAGGTAAAAAGCTTGGTTTGAAGAAATCAACTGTGGGAGCAATTATTAGGAAATGGAAGACATACAAGATCACTGATAATCTCCCTCGATCGGGGGCTCCACGCAAGATCTCAACCTGTGGGGTCAAAATGATCATAAGAACGGTGAGCAAAAATCCCAGAACTACACGGGGTGACCTAGTGAATGACCTGCAGAGAGCTGGGACCAAAGTAACAAAGCCTACCATCAGCAAGGGCATTGAATATGAAACGTGGCTGGGTCTTTCAGCATGACAATGATCCCAAACACACCGCCTGGGCAATGAAGGAGTGGCTTCGTAAGAAGCATTTCAAGGTCCTGGAGTGGCCTAGCCAGTCTCCAGATCTCAACCCCATAGGAAATATTTGGAGGGAGTTGAAAGTCTGTGTTGCCCAGCAACAGGCCCAAAACATCATTGCTCTAGAGGAGATCTGCATGGAGAAATGGGCCAAAATAACAGCAACAGTGTGTGAAAACCTTGTGAAGACTTACAGAAAACGTTTGGCCTCTGTCATTGCCAACAAAGGGTATATAACAAAGTATAGAGATAAACTTATAATAAATTCATTAAAAATCCTACAATGTGATTTTCTGGAATTTTCTCTTTTTGTCTGTCATAGTTGAAGTGTACCTATGATGAAAATTACAGG
Source organism: Oncorhynchus gorbuscha (assembly GCF_021184085.1). Lineage (NCBI taxonomy): Eukaryota > Metazoa > Chordata > Actinopteri > Salmoniformes > Salmonidae > Oncorhynchus > Oncorhynchus gorbuscha. Next base: position 33,934,448 of record NC_060183.1, on the reverse strand, counting down.
CCTCTCTCATCTTTTTAAGTGGGAGAACTTGCACAATTGGTGGCTGACTAAATACTTTTTTGCCCCACAGTAGAGTCAATGCTTGTTTGGATTTCCTGAAACAGAAAATAATTGAACTGTTTGTTCTGATCTTTTTTTGTTGAGGTTATCATGGAAGGTGACTTCAGATTGTGTCTTTATGCATGGTAGGAATACAAACAGAGTGTGTGAACCTCAAAACCGTCCCTAAACAGACTGAAGAGAGAGCGACAAAGGTGTGCAATGCGACAGTGACTTTTATCACTTCTATCTGGGTCCGAACCATAAACCAGGATGCGGTTGGCAGGAGTCCTGAGAGCATGTGTGGAGTGAGAGAACAGCTCAGGTGAGAGATATGTGTACGTGGGAGAAACGGAGGTATCTATTTGGATATTGAAATCGGGAAATTATCAAGGGCCATCAAATGGGACAGGCAAGAGTTACATGTGCCATTGGGAAGATGAACTGTAAATGATATCTAAAAAAAGACACGCTAGAATGATAAGTGCCGGGAGAAGGACGGGGGGTGGTCTACACACTGCGAACAATTTAGACTAAGGATGCATTGAGATACTGATCTTTCAATACCAGGCTACTCATGACAGGAACACAGGAACAAAGGGGGGCTGTAACGAGAATAAGTTATTACCGGCAATAAAAGCTTCCATTTTCAAATGTACATTCTAATCGGGATGTGTACTAAGTAGAGAAGCTGGAATTCGACTCATAGGCTCAAAATAAGCACTAACGACTGTCTGTCTGAATTTGGGTTGGATAATTTATAAAATGTTTCAGTTATGATTCAGATACAGCGAGAGATGGTTGCTTTCAAACTTTGAGGAGTGGGGGCACTGCTAAAATGTATTAGGTCTAGGAAGGCTCTAGAAACCTTATCTCTATGTATCCTCCGAGACGGAGGTTGTTAGAGAACTCACTGGATGAAAGCTTGGGTCAACCATGACGTTTTTTTTGTTCTCTTTTGTTTTACCATGTCATCAGAATTGTAATGTTAAATTGCATCGATATATAGAGATGGCTGGATGACACGGTACAATTAATTGCATACAAGGCTCATAGTCTGTGTTTTGCGATAACACTCAAGGATGAAAATGAAGGAGAGCGCATGGAGACCAGCATAACATGGGCATAAAACGTAATGGATGGACTGTTCTTTCCCCAGTTTAATTTGCATCAAGGGTGGCGTGAAGTTATTAAACATGTACTTTTTTTCTCTTTCTGTTTCAAGTCAATATGATTTTAGGTTTCGTGGAACATAACAGTGATCATTGTTCCAGAGGGACTGATGTATATTGACTAATTGATTTGAGAATGTTTATAACTGTAGAAGTGCATTAGGCGTAGTGACAAGAGTGGTATGGGTTAGATAGAATGATATACTGTATGTGCAAATGTATCTGTAGCAGGATGTGAGTTGTTTGAGACAGAATGTTTACATAGGGATGTGAAGTGGGATGGAACTTGACTGCTGTGTAGATCTGGTCCATACCCACTACTCCTTATAGCACCTGCAGCGGTAAAGATCGTCATGTCCCTCCTCGGTGGGTGCATAGTGCACGTGAAGTGAGGTCCAGATGCATAATGGGTGAGCTTGAAGACACCATGACAGAGGAAGCGGAGCTAAAGCGAGAGAGAGAGAGAGAGAGAGAGAGAGAGAGAGAGAGAGAGAGAGAGAGAGAGAGAGAGAGAGAGAGAGAGAGAGAGAGAGAGAGAGAGAGAGAGAGATATTAGAGTCCACTGTAGACATGCAGATGGGTTGGGTCTGGGAGACACTTTAAACTTCATAGTTGGGTTGGGTTAGCTGCTTTATTGGTTAATGCATCATATAAAAGTGGATAGATGTTGGCGTAATTGTACTCTGAAAAACATTTTAAAAGCAATGATGTGAAAGAACATACAGTGCTGAGTTATCTCAAGAGGATGTAGCTTTGATTAGGGATGCACACTTGCCTTTCAGGTGGCAATGGAGGAGATGGGGGAAAAAAGCAAAAATGACAACGCTTGGGAACACCTTTCGGAACCTGGGGCCAGCATGAGGGGGCTTTTTAGTGCTTTAATTTTTGTGGAATCCAGCAGAAAAGTATCCTGAAGGCATATAGTCAGTTGAAGAGAGAGTGGGAATTGTCATGTTATCAGACTTTGATTTTCTTGTATACTATGATTAACCCATGTGCATGTCCAGTAGCCTTCACAAGATCAGATATGGCCCAGACCAGTCAAGTCTGTGTTGGTCTACCTTGCCTCATCCATATGGATTCTGCTTACGTTCTGTTTTTACATGTCTAGTGGTTAATTGAATGTTGATCCAGCTTTGTACATTGACATGGGCTCAGCCTTCATTCTGCTTACACATGTCTAATATTTAACGTCAAATTGATTCTACTTTCTACTTCAAAGAAAACAGTATAGGTACTGAAAATTCTCCAACACTAGGCAGGAAGTTAAGTGGCGTGGGTAATAAACTTATAAGGGCACAAGGTGTGACCCACTTCAATGCCATCCAACTCTCCTTCCGTGGCCTCCAACTGCTCTTAAATGCAAGTAAAACCAAATGCATGCTCTTCAAACGATCGCTGCCCGCACCTGCCCGCCCATTTACTCTGGAAGGTTCTGACTTAGAATATGTGGACAACTACAAATACCTAGGTGTCTGGTTAGACTGTAAACTCCCCTTCCTGACTCACATTAAGAATCTCCAATCCCAAATTAAATCTAGAATCAGCTTCCAATTTCGCAACAAAGCATCCTTCACTCATGCTGCCAAACATACCCTCGTAAAACTGACTATCCTACCGATCCTAGCGATGTAATTTACAAAATAGCCTCCAACACTCAGACTGCATCAATTTGCTGAGTAATCAGAGTGCCACCCATTTTGTCACCAAAGCCCCGTATACTATCCACCACTGCGACCTGTATGCTCTCGTTGGCTGGCCCTCGCTTCATATTCGTCGCCAAACCCACTGGCTCTAGTTCATCTATAAGTGTAATGAGTCCTGTGCGTTGCTGGTGAGAGAGTCAGGCGCAGGCCAGCAGATATGACTAAAAAACATGTTTTACTCAAAAAAAGACAAATATACAAAGTAACATCTTGAGCACACACAGACGGACCAAAATTACAATAAACAATCACTCACAAAAACCATGTGGGGAACAGAGGGTTAAATAATGAACAAGTGATTGTGGGATTGACAACAGGTATGTGTGAAACAAAGATAAAACAAATGGAAAAGGAAAAGTGGATCGGCAGCAGCTAGAAAGCCGGTGACGTCGACCGCTGAACGCCGCCCGAACAAGGAGAGGGACCGACTTCTGCGGAAGTCGTGACAATAAGTCTTTGCTAGGTAAAGCCCCACCACACCTCAGCTCACTGGTCACCATAGCAGCACCCACCCGTAGCACATGCGCTCCAGCAGGTATATTTCACTGGTCTCCCCAAAACCAATTACTCTTTTGGCTGCCTTTCCTTCTAGTTCTCTGCTGCCAATGACTGGAACGAATTGCAAAAATCACTGAAGATGGAGACTCATGTCTCCCTCACTAATTTAAGCATCAGCTGTCACTGAAGCTCACAGATCATTGCACCTGTACATAGATCATCTAACTCATCCCCATATTGTCATTTATTTATTTATTTATTTTATTTATTTGTCATTTGTTTTGCTCCTTTGCACACCAGTATCTCGACTTGCACATTCTTCTGCACATCTGTCGCACCAGTGTTAATTGCAAAATTGGAATTACTATTGCCTTACCTCCCTAATCTTGTGTGAACAATGCTAAATGGGTCTAGACAAAGGAGAGCTCTCCAGTAGATACCAAAAACATTCAAAGGCCATTTTTTCTCAAAAGTGAGTTTACAAGTTTATCAACATCCAAAACATAATTACTTTCCCATTGTTCCTCAAATGCAGTGTATGGCATACCATTTTGTAGCTCTGAGTCACTACTTTTATCCAATGTAAAAAACACCATTGCAAATTTTGCTACATAAGACTGATTTCAGCCAGTCGGTCACATACTTCATTGAGTACAGACATTTGTAGCTGCCTTAACTTACCCTTTCCCATGGTTCAATTTACCCCATACCTTGGGGCAAGTTTTGCCAATAGACCACCTTTTTTTGGACAAGCTATGTTTTCAATACTGTAATGTTCTCATGGATTCTGATTATTTCCAGGGATACACAACATCCTGAAATATATGTATATACTTTTTTTAAAAATACTATATTTCCCTTGACAGAGTGATTCTGAATGCAAAAAAATGCTAAACTTCCCCCACTCTCAGTTATTTCATTTGGATGCAGACAAAGAGATGAAAAGATGAAGGAAGTAAAGGGATATCTGTTTTGATAAGTTTTAATACACTTAAGACACAATAATCCTCATATCCGTTGCACAAACCCAGGGATGCCATCCCACACATCTGCTTGTGGGATTTCAAACCTCAATCAAGGAACAATCATAAATTAAAGACAAATTCATCAAATTCCCGACAGGTGAGAGGTTGGGCTTTAGGAAATTATAAAATAGACACATTCTCGGAGGCAAGTAATTTCAAAGGTGGAAAATATACAAGTTTCAGAGAAAGAAGAGGTAAGACATCTTATACACATCGACACAAGGGGAAAAATAGTAAGCCACAGCTAATCAGCAATGAAGCCTTTGACACAATTCACAAACACAGGTTAGCTATTCTTTACCCAGTGAGCGGAGATTGATTTCAAGAAAGCTCTTTTTTTCATCTCTGTGCTTTGGTCCCAACTACAGGAGACCATTATTTCACACTAGTAAAACCTTTCACTTAGGCTATTGCTCTGACGAGGATGGTGAATATTGGTCACATTCTGCATTGGAGGTGAAGCCACAGTTTTAAGACACTTATCAGCAGTGTCAATTTAGCATTCTGTAAAGAAAGATAAAAACAAACCTAGCAGAGGCCGTAAGCATGGATTCAGAGAGCAACATTGATATACCTTTTTCCCACTTCCTTAAAACCAGTTAACTGTAACTAACTTTTGGACTGGCAACCTATATACGCCCTGTGTGTTGGCGTGATTATTTTTCGGTTGCACCGGTGTAATAAATAATTGAAAATGTGTAACGATGTACGCTGAGAGTTGGGAGGCAAGTTCAGGGAGTGAATACATTTAATAAATAAATGACCAAAACAAGAAACACAAACAGCAACAGAAACAATGACGACTGGGGAAGAAACCAAAGTGAGTGACATATAAAGGGCAGGTAATCAATGAGGTTATGGAGCCCATGTGAGTGTCATTATGCGCAAATGTGCATAATGCTGGTGACAGGTGTGCGCCATAAACAAGCAGCCTGCTGACCTCGGCCAGAAAGGGAGCACACGTGACAAAACGTAATGTTACGAAAAACTAAGAGTGGTGGATGGAATCAGGCGCAGAGAGCAGGGTTCTGTCGTTTATCAAATGTATTACACCGGTGCAACCGAAAAATAATCACGCCAACACACAGGGCGTATATAGGTTGCCAGTCCAAAACAACAGGACAAAATAGACCAGAGAATAAAGATAAGAAAACAAATCACAACATCAAACACAGAGTAACAAAAAACAAGCCCGTACAAAATACCCAGCGGGCCTAGTGCCCTTAAATACCCAACAAACAAACCCTAATACAAAACAGGTGTACCCAATTAACCACTAACCAACACAAACGGAAAAGGAATCGATGGCAATTTAATAGGCCGGTGACGACGACCGCCGAGCCCCGCCCGACAAGGAAGAGGCACCCTCTTCAGCGAGGTTCGTGACATGTAATCTACGTAATCCCCAAAAGTAATTATTTGTCATGAGAGTTCAAAAATAATAACTAGTGTGCATACCCCAAGAAACGTTAAAATCTCACCTTTCCGGTAAAAAAAAATCATAAAATGCTGAGGTGTAGTCACCTTTGAGGACACAAGCTCAAGCACACAGTAAAAATATGAAAAATGTTATCATGTATTTCCTTCAACAAAACAATATGAATAAGGCTTGGAATGACTTACAGTGGGGAGAACAAGTATTTGAAACACTGATTTTTCAGGTTTTCCTACTTACAAAGCATGTAGAGGTCTGTAATTTTTATCATAGGGACACTTCAACTGTGAAAGACAGAATCTAAAACAAAAATCCAGAAAATCACATTGTATGATTTTTAAGTAATTAATTTGCATTTTATTGCATGACATAAGTATTTGATACATCAGAAAAGGAGAACTTAATATTTGGTACAGAAACCTTTGTTTGCAATTACAGAGATCATACGTTTCCTGTAGTTCTTGACCAGGTTTGCACACACAGCAGCATGGATTTTGGCCCACTCTTCCATACAGACCTTCTCCAGATCCTTCAGGTTTCGGGGCTGTCGCTGGGCAATACGGACTTTCAGCTCCCTCCAAAGATTTTCTATTGGGTTCAGGACTGGAGACTGGCTAGGCCACTCCAGGACCTCGAGACACACGTATTTTTATGTTTAGTGTTAGAGAAAATGTGCATATTTTCTAAAGGTCTCTCTTGATCAAAACGTCTGCCCACATCGCTGTTTCAGAGCTCTCGTTTGGATTCCTGAACTTATTATGAGCTCTTCTTTCATCTCATATTAATATTGTCTGTCTATGACAGTGTTTTTTGTGTTTAAAATCTATGAATTAATTTAGACTAATGGCTATAAATCGATCTCTGAATGTGCTACCGTGATGATGCAGGCATGTGCTTTGTCGGTTGATGGACAGTCGGAAGAGCACATGCAATGGCAGGAGTGACATTCCAGCTTCAACTGGTTTCAGATTTCATATCCTTTGTTGTAAATTGTTGTAACCAATGTAGGAAGAGCGTTTATAAACTGAAAGTCTACTATAAACCGGTGCAATCTGGAGTAAGGCCGTACAGCTGCACTGACTATGGGAAGGCATTCAGTCACCCTGGCGTGGCAGGTAGCCTAGTGGTTAAAGCTTTGACTAGTACCCGAAAGATCGAATCCCCAAGCTGACAACATAAAAATCTGTCATTCTGCCCCTGAACAAGGCAGTTAACCCACTGTTCCTAGGCCATCATTGAAAATAAGGATTTGTTCTTAACTGACTTAGTTAAATAAAATAAACTCTGAGCCTTTCAAATGACATGGTGGATTCAATCAGGAGAGAGGCCTTACAGCTGCTCAGTGTGCTACAGTGTGCTACAGTGTGCTACACAATGCTACAAGAGCTTCAAAACAGTATGATACTTCAGGACACATCAGTGCACACTCGGGAGAGAAACCCTATTGTTGCTCACACTGTGGCAGAGAATTCGGTCACTTGAATAAGCTCAGAATGCATGAGAAGCCTTTCCAGTGTAAGCATCGTGAAAATAGCTTCCGTTTGTCTGTTTACCTCAAGAAACATGAGAAGGTGACTGTAGCCAAAGATTTGGTGACTATGGAATCCAGAGGATTCACAGGGGAGAGAAACCATACAGTTGCAAAACCTTCAGGCACTTGTCTTCATTAAAACAGCACACAATGTGTCACTAAATACTAGGCCTATATTGATTAATAAGTTGAGACATTACTTTGAGAGAGAATGCATGTGTTGTTTTGCTGTTAAAAATATGTTTTTACAATTTATAAAATATAATTTTAAAGCACTGTAGTTTGTTTATTTGAATTTGGCCATAGGGGATTATAAATTAGCATACAAGACAGGCATTTTGTTATCAGGTTTAAGGGCCCAATAATGTTTGTTATTGGGCTCAAAAGTTTTGGTATGCCTATTTGTTTTTGTGATCAGAAGGGTGACATTAAGTGAGTCTAATTTCAGCTCTCTTAACCAAACATAAGCCCATGAATATTACTTTAATGTGTGGTGCTTTCATGTGATCAGAAATGTGCACTTATAAATTATAACATACTAAATTACACATCAAATTGTAGAACATAGCCTATATGCATCACTAGTTTTTCATGCATTGATTGTTAAATTAGGCCCATCAAATTGTTTCAAAGTCGCAATACTTGTTTTATACACTAGATGGAAATACTATACAGTCGTTGAATAGACCAGGGTACTTCAACCTTTTCTTTTGCAAACTGGAGACCCAGGACCAATAGAAATAAATGGTAAATAATGTATTGTGTAATTTTGGAGTCGCTTTTATTGTAAATAAGAATATAACATGTTTCTAGATACTTCAACATTAATGGGGATGCTACCATGATTACAGATAGCCCTGAATGAATTGTGAATAATGATGAGTGCAAAAAATACAGACACACAAATATCATACCCCCCAGACATGCTAACCTCTGACCATTACAATTACAGGGGAGGTTAGGGGGTTAGGATATGTATGCCTATGTAACGTTCTCACTCATCATTGTTCACGAATCATTCAGGATTATCTGAAATCATGTTAGCACTCATATTAATGTAGAAGCCTTTAGAAAGATTATTCTTATTTACAATAAAAGTGACTCCAAAATGAAATAATACATTATTTACCATTCATTTCTATTGGGCACAAAATAACCTGAAACACAACCAAAACAAACAGCAAATCCACAAGCTTAATGTAATTAATCATTGCAATTTCAATTTTTCTCTTGTTATTTTGGTCACTGCCAGTCACTCAATTAGCCATGTCAGCTAACATATTTGTTTTTGGTAAATTAGTCTAGCCAGCTATCATTTTAGGAGCCTAATCATGGCCAAATTCCCCATTGATTTTGTTAGCCACTGTCAATCAGATATCATTAACATGGCAAAATGTGTATAATTGCAGAACATTTGCTTTGAAATGGCAAAAAAATGGTCTCCACCCCTTGGCAAAATGGGTAGAACTGCAGGAATTTAGCAATAAAACTGCAAAAAAGCCTCTAACCCAAACGACCATTGCCGGCACTGCATCCAGTTGTTATATTATGCTACAGCAAGGATAAGCGACACCGGGAGTTGGAACCGGAAAATAGTCAAAGGCAAGTTCGCGCTGAAAAGAGCATTTGCTCGTTTCCGTATCATAGACATTAACACCAGGGTCGGATTTAGCTGTAGCCTATGCTGAGGTGAAGTTGAAGTGAACAGCCAAAGTCAGGAGCCGACCTTTTCGACTGGAGATGGAAAAAGTGTTGTCGTGAGCGGGAGAGAAGAAGAGAAGAGAATTGAAGAGAGAGAGAAAGGGAGAAAAAAATCAACTAACCTACCTATAGCCTTAGTGACGCATCACAGCAGGACATTTGACAGAATCTAAAATCATTTAACCCAAGACGGACACGGACGAGGCAGGTAAGATTGGATGATTAATATATTATTTTTTTAAAAACATTTGGTGGTGCAAAAGCAATAGCGGTAGAGCGATGAGCACATTTCATGGACGAAGTGAGCCTTTTATGTTTTTTACTTTTCACTTAACCGATTGATGGAGGGTATAGTTTTTAGGCTTACTAGCATACTAGGCTGTTTATAGCTGGATTTGCTCCGGCTACTATCTAGCAAACATGTAGTGTTCAATATCAAGCAGGGTCTTATTTATAAGTGCACATACAGCCAATGCCAAGTAGGACGAACACTTCAGTCGATATAGGCTACTATATGTTTCGCACAGACGGGAATTAGTTAAACTTATCATAAACGTAGCCTATTTGAAAAAAAGACCTCAGCCTAGCCTGTATGGCTGGTTTTACATAGGGCGTCTGGGAAAAGGTATATATGCACATCGTGATTCCAGAAAAAGGGAATATTCTTTAGGCTATATCACATTCTAAACTGTAGCCAACGCAAGCAAGACTATTACACATTTACGGGCAATGACACTAACTAAATAGAAGCAAATACTGTCTTGTGCATGCAGCTTCGGGGGTATCAGGTGCGTGGACTTGTCTCAGGTATCTCCGAAGATTTAAAAGGTGCACCTGCTGGTAAGCGCCGTATCGCGCTCGCGCCGTTATTTATTTATGTGTTGCCTGAACCCACTGCTGTGCCATTGTCGCGCGAGGTTAAGCTTCGACTCTGTAATTTGCCCCTGGCCTTGGATCAGCTCCACTAATGCGGCACATTGTCGGATGAGCTGACTACACGGTTTCCGAGGGCCATGTGGTGTTGGTGCTATCTAGTGATATGACTATGGTAACAGTTTGTAAACTCCGGATAACCTCAATCACTCCCTGTAATTTGCAGGGTAGAAAATAAAAACAAGACTGTTTCTTTCTTTCAGTTTTTAAACCACTATCCCACTTTAGCCATCCAAGAGGGATTTCATGCAACATGCTGAGCATGTAACGTGCCTATAGGGCAGAGGTCTCCAACCTTTTCTAGCATGAGAGCTACTTTTACAAACGAAACATGTCGTGAGCTATTAATTATTTTCTAGCTTTCAAATAGGCACATTCTTCTCTTCTCTCCTCTGAAACTCTTCCCCAGTTCCTTAGTGTACAAGAGAAAGTAGTGTACTATATTTTCTGTCAATATACTGTACCTGGTAAAATAATGGTTAATAATCAACTCTAAGGGGGCCCCTATAAAATCAGATTTTTACCCCTAAATTATGTTTTATATTTTCCCAAATTAAGTTCTCAGTTTTATTTATTTTTTCACTCTCAAAATTACAACTGTTCATAATGAAATTGTTTTTTTCTGAGTTGATGTCAATGGTTAAATCACATCAGAATACCATTTATTTTAGGCCTGGAAGAAAATGAACATTTCTTTTTAGTGTAATTCCCCTTTTAATTGTGCATCTGGCCCTTTAATTGCACATCTAGTTAGTAACGAATGTGCTGTCTAATCTGCTTGTCAAGTGATGGTTCTGTACTGGTGCTGCTCATTTCATGGCAAAATTAGCTATTTACAAATAATAGATACAAATGACACACTACCAGTTAAACGTTTTCGAACACTTACTTATTCAAGGGTTTTTCTTAATTTTTTAAAACTATTTTCTACATTGTAGAATATTAGTGAATACATGAAAACTATGAAATAACACATTGAATCATGTAGTAACCAAAAAAGTGTCAAGCAAATCAAAATATATTTGAGATTCTTCAAAGTAGCCATCCTTTGCCTTGATGACATCTTTGCACACTTGGCATTCTCTCAACCAGCTTCACCTGGAATGCTTTTCCAGCGGTCTTTAAGGAGGTCCTTAAAGTGCTGAGCACTTGTTGGCTGCTTTTCCTTCACTTTGCGGTTGGACTCATCCCAAACCATCTTAATTTGGTTGAGGACGGGGGATTGTGGAGGCCAGGTCATCTTATGAAGTACTCCATCACTCTCCTTCTTGGTCAAATAACCCTTACACAGCCTGGAGGTGTGTTGGGTCATTGCCCTGTTGAAAAACAAATGATAGTCCCACCAAGCCCAATCCAGATGGGATGGCTTATTGCTGCAGAATACTGTGGTAGCCATGCTGGCTAAGTGTGCCTTAAATTCAAAAGAAATCAGACATTATCACCATCAAAGCACCCCCACACCATAACACCTCCTCCTCCATGCTTTACGGTGGGAAATACACATGCAAAGTTCATCCGTTTACCCACACTGCGTCACACACAATATCTCAAATTTGAACTCTAGACCCAAAGAAAAGTTTCCACCGGTTTATTGTCCATTGTTCATGTTTCTTGGCCCAAGCAAGTCTCTTCTTCTTATTGGTGTCCTTTAGTAGTGGTTTCTTTGCAGCAATTTGACCACAAAGCCCCGATTCACACAGTTTCCTCTGAACAGTTGATGTTGAGATGTGTCTGTTACTTCAACTCTGTGAAGCATTTATTTGGGCTGCAATATCTGAGGCTGGTAACTCTAATGAACTTATCCTCTGCAGCATGAGAGCCAGTTTCATCATAGCGCTTGATGGTTTTTGGACTGCACTTAAAGAAACTTTCAAAGTTCTTGAAATGTTCCGTATTGACTAACCTTCATGTCTTATTTGAGCTGTTCTTGCCATAATATGGACTTGGTCTTTTACCAAATAGTGATATCTTCTGTATACCTCCCCTACCTTGTCACAACACAACTGATTGGCTCAAATGCATTAATTAAGAAGGAAAGACATTCCACAAATTAACTTTTAACAGGGCACACCTGTTGATTGAAATGCATTCCAGGTGAATACCTCATGAAGCTGGTTTTTGAAAATGTCAAGTGTGTACAAAGCTGTCATCAAGGCAAAGGGTGGCTATTTGAAGGATCTCAAATATAAAATATATTTGGATTTGTTTAACACATTTGTCTTCACTATTATTTTACAATGTAGAAAATAGTAAAATAAAGAAAAACCTTTGAATGAGTAGGTGTTCTAAAACTTTGGACAAGTGGTGTACTTACTCATGATATACTTTGCAGTTAACATTTAATGGAGAAGGTTTTTGGGAAAGTATTTTTGTCAACCCACGAGGGTTATCACGTCAACTGGCTACACACGGAGTGATAGACAAATGCTCGCACCACACAGACAGACTGGGTCAATATTCCTGGAAATTCATTTGCAGATATTGTGTTAGGTTTGGGTTTTTAAGATGATGTCAATGTTGTGTTGATTATATAGCAGCTGGGAGCTTGCAGTGTCGGATAATCGTGAGATTTGTTTATGACAGTTTGCGATGGAACACATGAAAAATCTATTTCGGAATTATTTGTAGAGCTACTCATAGGTGGGGTGTGAGCTACTGTTAGCTCGCAATCGACCTGTTGGAGACCCCTGCTCAGTGGTGGAAAAAGTACCAAATTTTCATACTTGAGTAAAAGTAAAGATACTTTAACTTCAGTCAATTTCTTTTAAGGTAAGTCACCTAGTAAAATACTACTTGAGTACAAGTCTATGTTAAATGTACTTATGTATCAAAAGTAAAAGTATAAATAATTTAATATTCCTTCTGTTATGCAAACCAGACGACACGATTTTCTTGTTTTTTTAAATTTACCGATAGCCCGGGGCACAGTTCAACACTCAGCCATATTGTACAAACAAAGCATTTGTGTTTAGTGAGTCTGCCAGATCAGAGGCAGTAGGGATGACCAGGGATGTTCTCTAAGTGACTGAATTAGACAATTTTCCTGTCCTGCTAAGCATTCAAAATGTAACAAGTACTTTTGGGTGTCATGGAAAAAGGAGTAAAAAGTACATTATTTTCTTTAGGAATGTAGTGGAGTAAAAGTAAAAGTTTCCAAAAATATAAATACCCCCAAAGACTTCTTTAAGTAAATTTTTTTTAATCAAATGTTTTTTTCTCACGTGTTTTGCTGCAGAATGCTGTGGTAGCCATGCTGGTTTAAGTGTGCCTTGAATTCTAAATAAATCACAGACAGTGTCACCAGCAAGTTACCCCCATACCATCACACCTCCTCCTCCTCCATGCTTCACGGTGGGAATCACAGATGCGGGGGTCATCCGTTCACCTACTCTGCGTCTCACAAAGACACGGCGGTTGGAACCAAAATTCTTATGTATCGTGAGATTTTGAGTGAAAACCTCCTTCTATAATTTGCAAATAAATTCATAAAAAATCTACAATGTGATTTTCTTGATTTTTTTTCTAATTTTGTCTGTCATAGTAATTATGATGAAAATTACAAGCCTCTCTCACATTTTTAAGTGGGAGAACTTGCACAATTGGTGGCTGACTAAATACTTTTTTTGCCCCACTATATATTGGTCATGGCTCCCAGGTGGCGCACAATGGGATGGCCTTACAGTTCTGCTTTATCCACTTAGATAGTGGTAGGCGCACAAGTTTCAGGGCAGGAGGCACGGGACGGGTCGCAGAGCAGCTCACAGAATACGGATGTAGCCCATGGAGAAGCGAGAAGGGGGAAGGGAGAAGGAGGAAGGGGTACGGAGGGTGAACCCCCCCCACCCTGCCCCACTGGGTAGCACAGAGCAACACTTTAAGCAGCATTGCATTAATAATGGTGCTGACTAGGGAAACGTTCCCGCTGTTCTTAGTGCCTGTCTGATAGTTCAAACTAAAACAGTGTAACTAATAATGGCGCGGAAAATGCCCCTTAGATATGAATTTGGAGGGCAGACATGATCAAATATTGGAGCATTAGACCTCTCACTAAAGTCGTCAGTCAGAAGTTGTACTTAAATCCGAACTGGATTTAACGAAAAATGACATGAAAATCGCACGTGTAAATCCCATACTCAAAGTATTTGGAAAGGTTGATACAAATTATTTGTGACATTGTGGTTACAATAAAGAATGTAAACAGCATGTAAACAATGTTATCTACAGTAGTGATGGACAGCTGGAGGCATTTTGAAAGCAGGTTTTCAAACACTAGTACTGTCCATGACTAATGCAACCCAAAAAAGCATTAAAGACGAGTTAATGAGTACTTGAGGTCACCGAGAATGTCTGGACATGGCCTGGTCTCCTTTATGTAAGGCACTTTACCATGTTTACTACAGTATGTACAGTAGGCTATATTTACTTGTCAGACTGCACAGTAGCCTAATAACCAAATGCAGGCGGCTTCTATCTTCAAATTGCTTTAAATGTTTTATTATCCAAATGTTTAACGTGCGTGTGGGCGACCTCATGCAACCGCAAAATGTCAGATAAAGCATAGAGTACTGTATTTCTACATCAGCATCTTTATGCTTTCATAAATAAAATAATGATAAAAATACTTTAAAAATGCAGATGTTTGTCACGCCTTGGTCATTGTATTTTGTGTTTTTGGTATATGTTTGGGTAGGCCAGGGTGTGACATGGGTTTATATGTTGTGTTACGTATTGGGGTTTGTATTAATTGGGATTGTGTATGATTAGGGGTGTGTCTAGTTAGGCTTGGCTGCCTGAGGCGATTCTCAATTGGAGTCAGGTGATTCTCGTTGTCTCGGATTGGGAACCGTATTTAGGTAGCCTGAGTTCGCATTGTATTTTGTGGGTGTTTGTTCCTGTCTCTGTGTAGTGTTCACCAGATAGGCTGTAATAGGTTTCACGTTCCGTTTGTTGTTTTCGTATTTCAGTTATTTCATGTACCGCAATTCCTTCATTAAAGTCATGAATAACCTACACGCTGCATTTCGGTCTGACTCTCTTCATTCAACAGACGAACAACGTTACAATGTTTATTTAGTTATGGAGCCATAACAAATTACTATGGGAATAAATATCACTGAATGACAGAAATATTGGAACAAGGTAGGCTAATGAAGGTAAACAAATAGTTTCTTATTGGAAAATATTCTTTCAAACACACACGGTCATTATGGGCTAATATCAGGACAATATACGCTTACCAACACCTCTCTGTATTTTGATACTTTGTGCAAGGCAGTTGATCAGCAATAAAAACTTTGTTGATGGGGCATCCCGAGTGGCGCAGCAGTATAAGACACTGCATCGCAGTGCAAACTGCATTCAATTTATTAATTCCAGTGATCTAGTTGCATGGTCTTTTTCAAGCTCAGAGTACTTCACATTTCACGTTATCCAAGCTTTTATTACCTTTATTTTCTAAAGGGTTTTCTAAAGGGTTTAAACACTGTTTTCCATGCTTGTTCAATGAACCATAAATAATTAATGAACATACACCTGTGGAACGGTCTTTAAGGCACTAACAGCTTATAGACAGTAGGCAATTAAGGTCACAGTTATGAAAACTTTGGACAAACTACAAAAGATGGTTGTAGTTTGTAGACTGAATGTCACATGTAAAAATAGGGTAACTTAAGTCTTCCCAAAACTGAGATTTGTAAGATTTAGGCAGATAACAGCATCATTGTCTGAGGAATTAACTCAACTACTGCGAGTAAAACCAAAACACACCAATTATTTGTTGAAACGAAGAAGACGGTTTTTCAGCCCCATGCACTTTTGCTGTACCAATCTTCAAGAACATCCTTCAATACAATTTTTCTGTCAAACTCTCTGCAAATGAGGTGGCGCAGTGGTCTAGGGCACTGCATCGCAGTGCTAGCTGTGCCACCAGAGACTCTGGGTTCGCAGCCGGCCGTGACCGGGAGGCCCATGGGGTGATGCACAATTGGCCTATCGTCGTCTGGGTTACAGAGGGCTTGGCCGGTAGGGATATCCTTGTCTCATTGCGCACTAGCGACTCCTGTGGTGTGTCGGGCACAGAATATGCAAAACAGGTCGCCAGGTGCACAGTGTTTCCTCCAACACATTGGTGCGGCTGGCTTCCGGGTTGGATGCGCGCTGTGTTAAGAAGCAGTGCGGCTTGGTTGGGTTGTGTTTCGGAGGACGCATGGCTTTCGACCTTCGTCTCTCCCGAGCCCGTACGGGAGTTGTAGCGATGAGACAAGATAGTAACTACTAACAATTGGATACCACGAAATTGGGGAGAAAAGGGGGTATATTCTAAAAAATAAATATGTCTGCAAAATGTACTGGTGCATATTGATGCAGGCAAGTGGGGTGGCAGGTAGCCTAGTGGTCAAGAGTGTTGCACCAGTAAACAAGCATGGTCCTTAAGCATGTCATGATTGCTACTAGGTCTAGATAGAATGCGTTCTTCGTTGAGGTAAAACATAATCTGATCTTTTCCTATTTGCAAAAAGCTATTGATTGTCCGTTATAGTGCAGCAAAGGCCCATGGTCATCCAACACTAAAAATGAGGGGGAGAACCATGTAAAGCCTCATCTATCATTCAGTGGCATCAGCTCTTTTTACAACATTCATTATATTAAATATGCACTGTGTAGAATTCCGCCTCTACTACTTTATTTTTAAATGATCAGCTTAACAAAAGCTTTAAAAACTATATTTCTATATATTTAAAAAATAGAAAAAGTTATTTAGATAGGACAACGATTCCCTATAATAAAGCAATTAATTTGTTACCCAAAAGCACAGCCTAAAATGCAAAGTTCATATTGAAGACGGACTGATGAACAATGTTGATGCAAAACTGATTGCAATTCCTGTTCAAATTGCAAAATCAGCATTGCGTGGTGTGGGGATTAATTGTCCTATCAAGATCTTTTTATATTTTTTAAACAACAAGAAATATTGTTTTTACAGCATTTGTATAGAATTTAGAATTCCTCACAGTGCCACTTTAATTCTGTTAATTGTTTTTCACAATTCCTGACATTTAATCCTAGTAAAAGTTCCCTGTCTTAGGTCAGTTAGGATCACAACTTTATTTTAAGAATGTGAAATGTCAGAATAATAGTAGAGGGATTTTTTTTCAGTTTTTATTTCTTTCATCACATTCCCAGTGGGTCAGAAGTTTACATGCACTCAATTAGTATTTGGTAGTATTGCCTTTAAATTGTTTAACTTGTGTCAAACTTTTCAGGTATCCTTCTATAAGCTTCCCACAATAAGTTGGATGAATTTTGGCCCATTCCTCCTGATGGAGCTAGTGTAACTGAGTCAGGTTTGTAGGCCTCCCTTGCTCGCACACGCTTTTTCAGTTCTGCCCACAAATGTTCTATAGGATTGAGTTCAGCGCTTTGTGATGGCCACTCCAATAGCTTGACTTTGTTGTCCTTAAGCCATTTTGACACAACTTTGGAAGTATGCTTGGGGTCATTGTCCATTTGGAAGACCCATTTGCGACCAAGCTTTAACTTCCTGACTGATGTCTTGAGATGTTTCTTCAATATATCCACGTGATTTACCTTCCTTGTGATGCCATCTATTTTGTGAAGTGCACCAGTCCCTCTTTCAGCAAAGCAGCCCCACAACATGATGCTGCCAGCCCCGTGCTTCACGGTTGAAATGGTGTTCTCCGGTTTGCATGCTTCCCCCTTTTTCCTCCAAACATAACGATGGTCATAATGGAAAACAGTTCTATTTCTTTTTCATCAGAGCAGAGGACATTTCTCCAAAAAGTACCATCTTTGTCCCCATGTGCAGTTGCAAACCGTAGTCTGGCTTTTTAATGATGGGTGTGGAGCAGTGGCTTCTTCCTTGCTGAGCGGTCTTTCAGGTTATGTCGATATAGGACTCGTTTTACTGTGAATATAGATACTTTTGTACCTGTTTCCTCCAGCATCTTCACAAGGTTCTTTGCTGTTGTTCTGGGATAGATTTTCACTTTTCGCACTAAAGTACGTTCATCTCTAGGAGACAGAACGTGACTCCTTGCTGAGTGGTACGACGGCTGCGTGGTCCCATGGTGTTTATACTTGTGTAATAATCTGCAATAATCTGTCTGTAAACAATTGTTGGAAAAATTACTTGTGCCATGTGTAACAGGATAACTTTAGACCGTCCCCTCGCCCATACCCAGATGCGAACCAGGGACCCTCTGCACACATCAAAAACAGTCACCCACGAAGTATCGTTACCCATCGCTCCACAAAAGCTGCTGCAGTCATCCCCCTCTTCAAAGGGGGAGACCCTGGACCCATACTGTTACAGACCTATATCCATTCTGCCCTGCCTTTCTAAGGTATTTGAAAGCCTAGTCAACAAACAGATCACTGACCATCTCGAATCCCACCGTACCTTCTCCGCTGTGCAATCTGGTTTCCGAGCCGGTCACGAGTGCACCTCAGCCACACTCAAGGTACTAAACGATATCATAACCGCCATCGATAAAAGACAGTACTGTGCAGCCGTCTTCATCGACCTGGCCAAGGCTTTCGACTCTGTCAATCACCATATTCTTATCGGCAGACTCAATAGCCTCGGTTTTTCTGATGACTGCCTTGCCTGGTTCACCAACTACTTTGCAGACAATAGTTCAGTGTGTCAAATCGGAGGGCATGTTGTCCGGTCTGGCAGTCTCTATGGGGGTGCCACAGGGTTCAATTCTCGGGCCGACTCTTTTCTCTGTATATATCAATGATGTTGCTCCTGCTGCGGGCGATTCCCTGATCCAACTCTACGCAGACGACACCATTCTGTATACTTCTGGCCCTTCATTGGACACTGTGCTATCTAACCTCCAAATGAGCTTCAAAGCCACACAACACTCCTTCTGGACTAACCAAGTGATTTGATAATCTGAGAGCTATTCCTCAACACCAAACTTGTATCTATTTACTTATTTCACTCACCTTGACATCATCATCATCATCACTTTCAAATACTTATTTTTCAACATAATTTGCAAATAAATTCATTAAAAGTCCTACAATGTGATTTTCTGGATTTTTTCCCTCATTTTGTCTGTCATAGTTGAAGTGTACCTATGATGAAAAATACAGGCCTCTTATCTTTTTAAGTGGGAGAACTTGCACAATTGGTGGCTGACTAAATACTTTTGCCCCACTGTATACATTTACTCTTCTGGCTGTGCCGGGTGGAGATCAGTGGTTGTAGAGGGTGCAACAGGACAGCACCTCAAGAGTAAAAATGAACAGTTTAGGGTTCCATAGCCGCAGGCAGAACCGTTGAAACTGGATTAGCGGCAAGGCCAGGTGGACTGGGGACAGCAAGGAGTCATCATGCCAGGTAGTCCTGACTCAAGGTCCCTCTCCTCTGAGAGAGAGAATTAGAGAGAGCATACTTAAATTCACACAGGACACCGGATAAGACTCCCATTCGGAGTCAGTGTCACTGTGAAAGAAAAATGTTCAGTTAGAATAGTTTCACATATGAGCCCTGGATCAACAGGTATAATAAACAGATATATGAAGAGAGTACAGGGGACATGAGGTTGAATATACACTGCTCAAAAAAATAAAGGGAACACTAAAATAAAACATCCTAGATCTGAATGAATGAAATATTCTTATTAAATAGTTTTTTCTTTACTTTTTGTGCTGACAACAAAAATGATCAATGGAAATCAAATTTATCAACCCATGGAGGTCACGCTCGAATTTAAAGTGGAAAACCACACTACAGGCTGATCCAACATTGATGCAATGTCCTTAAAACAAGTCAAAATGAGGCTCCGTAGTGTGTGTGGCCTCCACGTGCCTGTATGACCTCCCTACAACGCCTGGCCATGCTCCTGATTAGGTGGCGGATGGTCTCCTGAGGGATCCCTCCCAGACCTGGACTAAAGCATCCGCCAACTCCTGGATAGTCTGTGGTGTAACGTGACGTTGGTGGATGGAGCGAGACATGATGTCCCAGATGTGCTCAATTGGATTCAAGTCTGGGGAACGGGCGGGCCAGTCCATAGCATCAATGCCTTCTTCTTGCAGGAACTACTGACACACTCCAGCCACATGAGGTCTAGCATTGTCTTGCATTAGGAGGAACCCAGGGCCAACCGCACCAGCATATGGTCTCACAAGAGGTCTGAGGATCTCATCTCGGTACCGAATGGCAGTCAGGCTACCTCTGGCGAGCACATGGAGGGCTGTGCGGCCCCCCAAATAAATGCCACCCCACACCATGACTGACCCACCGCCAATTTATTTTACCTTTATTTAACTAGGCAAGTCAGTTAAGAACAAATTCTTATTTTCAATGACGGCCTAGGAACAGTGGGTTAACTGCCTGTTCAGGGGCAGAACGACAGATTTGTACCTTGTCAGCTCGGGGTTTTGAACTTGCAACTTTCCGGTTACTAGTCCAACGCTCTCACCACTAGGCTACCCCACTTGGCTACCTTGCCAAACCGGTCATGCTAGAGGATGTTGCAGGCAGCAGAACGTTCTCCACGGCGTCTCCAGACTGTCACGTCTGTCACGTGCTCAGTGTGAACCTGCTTTCATCTGAAGAGCACAGGGCGCCAGTGGCAAATTTGCCAATCTTGGTGTTCTCTGGCAAATGCCAAACCTCCTGCAGGGTGTTGGGCTGTAAGCACAACCGCCACCTGTGGACATCGGGCCCTCATACCACCCTCATGGAGTCTGTTTCTGACCATTTGAGCAGACATGCACATTTGTAGCCTGCTGGAGGTCATTTTACAGGGCTCTGGCAGTACTCCTCCCGCTTCTCCTTGCACAAAGGCGGAGGTATCGGTCCTGCTATTGGGTTGTTGCCCTCCTATGGCCTCCTCCACGTCTCCTGATGTACTGGCCTGCCTCCTGGTAGCGCCTCCATGCTCTGGACACTACGCTGACAGACACAGCAAACCTTCTTGCCACAGCTCGCATTGATGTTCCATCCTGGATGAGCTGCACTTACCTGAGCCACTTGTGTGGGTTGTAAGACTCCATCTCATGCTACCACTAGAGTGAAAGCACCATTAGCATTCAAAAGTGATCAAAACATCAGCCAGGAAGCATAGGAACTGAGAAGTGGTCTGTGATCCCCACCTGCAGAACCACTCCTTTATTGGGGTGTCTTGCTAATTGCCTATAATTTACACCTGTTGGCTATTCCATTTGCACAACAGCATGTGAAATTTATTGTCAATCACTGTTGCTTCCTAAGTGGACAGTTTGATTTCACAGAAGTGTGATTGACTTGGAGTTACATTGTGTTGTTTAAGTGTTCTCTTTTTTTTGACCAGTGTATTATTATGACCTGCTAGATCTGTCTCTTTTATATTATGACATTTCAAATCAAATCAAATCAAATTGTATTTGTCACATACACATGGTTAGCAGATGTTAATGCGAGTGTAGCGAAATGCTTGTGCTTCTAGTTTTGACAATGCAGTAATAACCAACAAGTATTCGAACTAACAATTCCAAAACTACTGTCTCATACACAGTGTAAGGGGATAAAGAATATGTACATAAAGATATATGAATGAGTGATGGTACAGAGCAGCATAGGCAAGATACAGTAGATGGTATCGAGTACAGTATATACATATGAGATGAGTATGTAAACAAAGTGGCATAGTTAAAGTGCCTAGTGATACATGTATTACATAAGGATGCAGTAGATGATATAGAGTACAGTATATACGTATGCATATGAGATGAATAATGTAGGGTATGTAACATTATATTAGGAAGCATTGTTTAAAGTGGCTAGTGATATATTTTACATTTCCCATCAATTCCCATTATTAAAGTGGCTGGAGTGGAGTCAGTGTCAGTGTGTTGGCAGCAGCCACTCAATGTTAGTGGCTGTTTAACAGTCTGATGGCCTTGAGATAGAAGCTGTTTTTCAGTCTCTCGGTCCCAGCTTTGATGCATCAGTACTGACCTCGCCTTGTGGATGATAGCGGGGTGAACAGGTAGTGGCTCGGGTGGTTGTTGTCCTTGATGTAGGTGTCCTGGAGGGCAGGTCGTTTTCCCCTGGTGATGCGTTGTGCAGACCTCACTACCCTCTGGAGAGCCTTACGGTTGTGGGCGGAGCAGTTGCCGTACCAGGCGGTGATACAGCCCGCCAGGATGCTCTCGATTGTGCATCTATAGAAGTTTGTGAGTGCTTTTGGTGACAAGCCAAATTTCTTTAGCATCCTGAGGTTGAAGAGGCGCTGCTGCGCCTTCTTCACGATGCTGTCTGTGTGAGTGGCCAATTCAGTTTGTCTGTGATGTGTATGCCGAGGAACTTAACTTACTACCCTCTCCACTACTGTTCCATCGATGTGGATAGGGGGGTGTTCCCTCTGCTGTTTCCTGAAGTCCACAATCATCTCCTTAGTTTTGTTGACGTTGAGTGTGAGGTTATTGTCCTGACACCACACTCCGAGGGCCCTCACCTCTTCCCTTTAGGCCGTCTCGTCGTTGTTGGTAATCAAGCCTACCACTGTTGTGTCGTCCGGAAACTTGATGATTGAGTTGGAGGCGTGCGTGGCCACACAGTCGTGGGTGAACAGGGAGTACAGGAGAGGGCTCAAAACGCACCCTTGTGGGGCCCCCGTGTTGAGGATCAGCGGGGTGTAGATGTTGTTGCCTACCCTCACCATCTGGGGACGGCCCGTCAGGAAGTCCAGTACCCAGTTGCACAGGGCGGTGTTAGAGTAACAATGATCCAAGGTTTTTCCAGCCCTGGTTGCACAATCGATATGCTGATAAAATATAGGGAGTCTTGTTTTCAGATTAGCCTTGTTAAAATCCCCAGCTACAATGAATGCAGCCTCCGGATAAATGGATTCCAGTTTGCAAGGTTCAAATAAAGTTTGTTCAGAGCCATCGATGTGTCTGCTTGGGGGGGAATATATACGGCTGTGATTATAATCGAAGAGAATTATCTTGGTAGATAATGCGGTCGACATTTGATTGTGAGGAATTCTAAATCAGGTGAACAGAAGGATTTGAGTTCCTGTATGTTTCTTTGATCACACCACGTCTCGTTAGCCATAAGGCATACGCCCCCGCCCCTCTTCTTACCAGAAAGATGTTTGTTTCTGTTGGCGCGATGCGTGGAGAAACCCGCTGGCTGCACCGCCTCCGATAGCGTCTCTCCAGTGAGCCATGTTTCCGTGAAGCAAAGAACGTTAGTCTCTGATGTCCCTCTGGAATGCTACCCTTGCTCGGATTTCATCAACCTTGTTGTCAAGAGACTGGACATTGGCGAGAAGAATGCTAGGGAGTGGTGCACGATGTGCCCGTCTCCGGAGTCTGACCAGAAGACTGCCTCGTTTCCCTCTTTTACGGAGTCATTTTTTTTGGGGTCTCCGGCTAGGATCCATTCCGTTGTCCTGGTTGAAAGGCAGAACACAGGATCCGCTTCGCGAAAATCATATTCTTGGTCGTACTGATGGTGAGTTGACGCTGATCTTATATTCAGTAGTTCTTCTCGACTGTATGTAATGAAACCTAAGATGACCTGGGGTACTAATATAACAAATAACACGTAAAAAAAACAAAAAACTGCATAGTTTTCTAGGAACGCGAAGAGAGGCGGCCATCTCTGTCGGCGCCGGAAGTAAAAAGCTAGATCTACTGTCTCTATTATATTATGACAGACCAGCTGTATCTACTGTCTCCATTTCACTTTGGCCATTGATGTGGTCCTGCCCTCTCCTCAACAGCCTCAAATAGGCTATTTCATGTGGGTTGGGGTGGGGCGGCAGACGGGGCGGCAGACGCGCATCTCACATTTCATGATATTACATGTTTATATATTGCTTCTAAAATAAAAATAAAAATCAAATAATATTTTAGATTATTAATTTCAAACAAGGGCATTAGCATGATAAGAACTTGCCAGTCCAAAACGATGTCCTCTCCTGTTCAAAAAATATTCCTCCACAATCGCTAAATGAAGCGTCCTCCTACCATCTCTGTCTCACCTTCCCAATCAATTTATTCTAAAATTGTGTGTACATCTGTATATTTAGACTTAGATTTAGCTTTCCCTGACTTAGTCGCCATAATGATTGATATATAAACAGCTGAATCTCACATTCACCAAACAATGTAGTCACGTTCAGTCACGTTCTGTGTGGGTTACTTACCTGGAATGTGTCGTCGAAAATGGAATGAGACGGAATTCACGACACAAGCGGTTCACAAAATGTTTTGTGTTAGGCTATAATAAAGTATTTTATCAAACAAAAGATAATTTATTGTGTAAGAATGAGCATTGCAAACAGACGAAGATCGTCAAAGGTAAACTATTTATTTTAATTTAGTTTGTGATTATGTTACGCTTGTGCTGGTTACATTTCTTTTTCTGGGGCTCTGTGCTCAGATAATCGCATCGTATTCTTTCGCAGTATATCCTTTTTCAAATCTGACAATGCAGTTGGATTAGCAAGATTCTAGACTTTCGATACATGAAACACTTGTATTTTCATGAATGTTTAATATGACTTTATGTAGCGATCACTGTAGGCTGTGGAATTTCAGCCCGCTAGCGGGCTCCGTGCGCAGCGTGGTTAACAAGTGACTATCTCCCGACGTAAACTCTAAAGATATATTAATATCTCTTACGTCAATTATTAATTATTACCTGTAACGGTCGTCGGTGGAAGAAGGTGAGGACCAATGCGCAGGGTGGTAAGTGTTCATCTTTTTTTAATAAAGTAATTGAACACTGAACAAAACAAATAAAACGACAAATACTAAAACAAAGACATAACAAAAGAACTAAGGTCAGAACGTGACATTACTTCATCAGTCTCATTCTGATTGTCGCATAATTCTTGGATATCTGCAAGAACCTTAACCTAATTGATGATTCAGCAATACACAAATTGTCTTAATTATTTATTTACTAACTAACTAAATTACACAGAAATACATAAACACACACACGGTATAGGTTATTGATTACTAACATAATGCAATGAAAACAGGTCCCTAGTGGACTAACAATAGCATGATTGTTTGGTTACACAATGGAAAGGGAGGGGTAGGTAAGGAGAGGGAGAGATTAAGAGAGTCAACGTATTGTACATACATTTGGAAGCTACACTCAAAAGAATATGAATACTTTGCACATGAATGACTGCTCATTCGGATAAGAAATGCAATGTATTTATTTATGCGTAGATGTCTTTGTCGTCTCTCTGTTGAATTGCCCTTTGTAGTAGAGCTTCTCTGGTCTTGGAGTGTTCATTTGAGTAGGTACTTCAGATGTACCACATGGTGGTGAGAGGGATATGTTGTTCACCCTCGTGTCTTTTGGTACAAATGTCCTAGACTACTTTACATGCGCAGCTGCAGACTGAATGTTCTGGTCTTTTACCTTCTTCACTTGTGTTGAGAGTTTCAGAGCTTCTCACCATTTCACCGTATGGACCACATCCTCACGCTTTTTTGGTCTTGTAGTTTTAACCATTCTTGACATCTGGCTTACACCGTCCATCTGCTTGGTCTTACCATTTTCAGCTGTGTAGCCACCGCTCCATGCTGTGTGGTCTCATATGTTAATTCTTAGCGTGTCCTTTTAAGCACTCTGGTCGGAAAGGCGGATCCATCACACAGACACGCTCTTGTGACCTCATTAGGGCTATCTGTCAGCCATGTTCCAAGCTGATCTGGCACGTTGATCCTCACTAAGGAGAGAGCGTCATGACGAGGCCTACCACTGTTGTTTCATCGGCAAACTTGATGACTGTGTTGAGGTCGTGCCTGCCATGCAGACATGAGTGAACAGGGATTACAGGAGGGTACTGAGCACGTGCCCCTCAGGGGTACCCGTGTTGAGGATCCGTGTGGCGGATGTGTTGTTACCTACCCCTACCACCTAGGGGCAGTCTGTCCAGGACCAGTTGCAGAGGGAGGTGTTTAGTCCCAGACTCCTTATCTTAGTGAATAGCTTTGAGGGCACTATAGAATTGAACGCTGAGCTGTAAGTCAATGAATAGCATTCTCACATTGGTGTTCCTTTTGTACAGGTGTGAAAGGGCAGTGTTGAGTGCAGTAGAGATTGCATCATATGTGGATCTGTGGGAGCGGTATGCAAATTGGAGTGGGTCTAGGGTTTCTGGGATGATGGTGTTGATGTGAGCCATAACCATCCTTTCATAGCACTTCATGGCTACAGACATGAGTGCTACGGTCGGTATTAATTTAGGCAGGTTACCTTAGTGTTCTTGGGCACAGGGACTATGGTGGTCTGCTTGAAACATGTTGGTATTACAGACTCAGTCAGGGACAGGTTGAAAATGTCAGTGAAGATACACGCCAGTTGGTCAGCGCATGCTTGGAGTACACGTCCTGGTAATCCATCTGGCCCTACGGCCTTGTGAATGTTGACCTGTTTAAAGGTCTTACTCACATCTTCTACGGAAAGCGTGATCGCACAGTCATCTGGAACAGCTGATGCTCTCATGCATGTTTCAGTGTTACTTGGCTTGAAGCCAGCATAGAAGTAATTTAACTCATCTGGTAGGCTTGTCTGGTAGTACTTAACAGTATTTTTACCTAAGCACTTTACACCACTGCCCCTGCTATATGGTATCTAATTTTTCTCTGTATCAAAGCCTTTGAACTTCTGTATTGCTGGCAGTGTTCTTTAAAAAAGGTAGATCAGTCATTTTAACTAATAATGATTTAGTCTTATTGTCAAAATTACAAAAACAGTGGGCCAATTTGGTCAACTAAATGCCTTTTTCATTTCAGTAACATCATGTTAATATTGTCTCAATTACATATAGTAAACATAAATCACTGACTTCCATGTGCACAAAAGTATACTGAACTAAAATATAAACGCAACATGCAAGAAAATCAGTCAATTGAAATAAATAACTTAGGCCCTAATCTATGGATTTCACATGACTGGGAATACATATTGTCACAGACATCTTGAAAAAAGGTAGGGGCATGGATCAGAAATCCAGTCCGCATCTGGCGTGACCACCATTTGCCTCATACAGCGCGACACATCCCCTTCGCATAGAGTTGATCAGGCTGTTGATTGTGGCCTGTGGAATATTGTCCCACTCCTCATTGGCAGTGGGAAGTTACTGGATATTGGCGGAACTGGAAGACTCTATCATACATATCAATACAGAGCATCCCAAACATGCTCAATGGGTGGCATGTCTGAGTATGGGGCCATGCATTAGCATGCTGAAACATGAGGTGATGGCGGTGGATGAATGGCACGTCAATGGGCCTCAGGATCTCGTCACAGTGTTTCTGTGCATTCAAATTGCCATTGTGAAAATGAAATTGTGTTTATTGACCGTAGCTTATGCCAGCCCATACCATAACCCCACCGCCACCATGGGTCACTCTGTTCACAATGTTGACATCAACAAACTGCTCGCACACACAATGCATACACGAGGTCTGCGGTTGTGAGGCTCGGTGGCTGGTTGGACGTACTGCCAAATTCTCTAAAATGACATTGGAGGTGGATTATGGTAGAACAATTAACATTCAGTCCTCTGGCAACAGCTCTGATGGACATTCCTGCAGTCAGCATGCCAATTGCACGCTCCCTCAAAACTTGGAGACATCTGTGGCAAAACTGCTCATTTTAGAGTGGCCTTTTATTGTCCCCAGCAGAATGTGCAGCTGTGTAATGATCATGCTGTTTAATCAGCTTATTGATATGATCAAACCTGTCATGTGGATGGATTATCTTGACAGGAGATATACTCACTAACAGGGGTGTAAACAGATTTGTGCACAGAATTTGAGAGTAAAAAGCTTAATGTGAGTGTGGAAAATATCTGGTATATCTTATTTCAGCTCATGAAACATGGGACCAACAATTTACATGTTGCATTTATATTTTTGTTCAGTGTACACAGCCTTGACCTACCAACATATTTTTCTGCCTAACATTCTATTCTCTTTCTAATTGAAGAAATACAAACAATTAAGAATTATCTGGCCTTGTAAATGACTAATTCCCCTACATAGATATTGCACATTACATTAAAATAACAAGTAGCACAATCAACAGATGGTGCCGCAAACTATTGGTTGTGTCATTGCCATTGTTATCAACATTCCACAGACGCTGTAGCCACATCGATGTCCAAAAGTAGAACAGGGGCTAATTACTTTTTAGCCTCGTTGATGTAGTCGAGTCACTAAACCTCGAGTCAGAATTGAGTCTGAAGTCTCCTGTGCTCAATTCCGAGTGACCAACGGTCAAGTCACGAGCCCCTATTTTTTTTTTAAACCTTTATTTAACTAGGCAAGTCAATTAAGAACAAATTCTTATTTACAATGACGGCCTACCCAGGCCAAACCCTAACGACGCTGGGCCAATTGTGCGCTGCCCTATGGGAACTTCCAATCATGGCCAGTTGTTATACAGCCTGGAATCGAACCAGGGTCTGTGGAGACACCTCTAGCACTGCGATACAGTGCCTTAGACCACTGCACCACTTGGGAGCCCTATGGCTGGAGTCTGTCTGCTATCATTTTTCCTTGCTTTCTGTGCCACCAAATGTTTGCATATAAGCTCCTGGTAATGTTACCAGAGCCACGTTCAGTTGCAAAATGTTGCAGATAGAAATTCCACGAATAGAGTCATCGTTATTCCTTATTCAAAATGTCAGAGAGGCATGTTTGTTCTACATAGCATATTTCTATCTGAACATTCCAAGACAATGTGTCTTGCTGAATGCACCCCAGGTTTAGCTATAGCTAGTTCATGAGGTAACAGGACTGTAACATCACTTATGAATGTAAAATGCGACCCACAAATGCACAATAGAAAGAAAAAACGTATTAGCTGGTATTATGTGTAGTTTCTGTTGAATCGTAATCTATATACTATTTTATATAATATTTTTTATATTCTCAAGGGAGAGAAAAACATAGCTAGACTGTTGTTTTACTATTACATCCAATGCTGCTATCGTTTTTAATTTTGTAAAGCAGCTTGTGTTTCTTAACCAGGCAAAGGGTAGCTAACTAGAAGGCTGGTGGTGACTGCTTAGCTACGGGGAAGCAAGACAGTCGCCTGCTCAATGTGTATAATCAAAGGCGGAGCCGAAGTGGAGCCTGTCTGCCCACACTCATCCCTTCCTCACCCGGAGCTCACCAGCTGATGTAGGCTGTGTGTGCTGGGTATGATGTGTCCTTCCCACTAATGAACAGAACTGCTTTGTGTATCTGTGCTGCTAATATTCATTGTGCTCATCATTGAAAAGCATTCAATCTCTCCAAAAACTCTTGTCCAGTCCACTTAGTCAGATTTTACTCACAGAGAATTGTCTCATTTTAGTCAACTGAAATGAAAAATAATTTTTGTTTCGTCAGTTATAGTCTCGTCAGTTGCCACTGAAAAATAGGTGTTTGACAAATATTTCATTCACTTTTTTTGTTGAATAAATTAACACTGATTGCTGGGCCAATGTGCTGAACGATATTGCACTGAACTTATGGCCTGTAACAGCCCTCTGCTTTGGGGTCGCAACCTTCAATACGGTGGTTGGCCATGAAATGTTGGAGTTGGAATTCCAAGTCTTATTGTGTTACTGCCACCCTATACTGAAGGGTTATACAGTCACAGAAGACAACCATCTCCAAAACTATTTGGGGTTATCATTTCACTCTCTCCCTCGCTTTTGCTCCTGCAGTGTGGAACGGCAAACCTCTGACACAGTCGCTCTCTCTCGGAGTGTCTGTCACTCTCCCTGAATCCACCCAGAATACGAGAGGGGGAGAAAAAATATAATTTGAAATGAAGGGGCCCATATCTGACAGGCTCTGTGAGTGACGGGCTCAAATGAAAAGCAATATGAGGGATATAGTAGCAATGAATTGCAGATACAGTGACTCCACAGTGCTGTTCTAAGAGTAATAGGGGAGGGAGCATGGTAGGGAATACTGTATAACCAGGAAAAAACATGGAATAACGGGAGAGTGTCGTAAAAGAGAGGGACAGAGAAAGATGATGCAAAACAGAAGAAGTAAGGACAGAAAGGAGGGAGGAAGGAAAGAGAGAAGGAGGGAGGAAGGAAAGAGATTAGAGGTTCCTCTCACCCCACAAACTTGGTTGACAAACATTGTTATCTAGGCCTAATTGACACTTCTTTAGATGCATGTGGTGGGATGTGTGACGACATTTGGTGTGAGCTCCGATGCTGGTGGTGCCAGGTATAGAGACATGAGGAATGCATTGGAAATTGCTCTTGGAACCGCCTTGGAACTGCCCCGGACCATGACTGTCCATTGTGTGGCCAAGTGTAAGCCCATCCCGTTCTCTCTCTCCCTCTATCTACCTCCCTCTCTCAGGCCCAGCTGTGTGAGGTCATTAAATCAAGCAGGGCAACCAGGCAGAACAGTGGGAAAGAGGTTGAGAAGGAGAGAGGAAGGCTCAGAAGATGGGTGTGCTCAGCCAATCGTATTACAGGTTGCCCATCTAAACCTGCAGGGCCACCTGTACTACGATTTGCTGAGTAGACCCATCTTCCCGAGCCTTCCTCTCTCTTTCTCAACCTCTCTCCATCCCTCTCTTCCTCTGTTTTTCCTGGCTGCTCCGTCCTCTTGGAAGTCACCCTTTCTGAGAGAGAGGATGGTGGAGTATAGTGTTTCATCCCAAATGGCACCCTGTTCCCTTTATTGTGCTCTGTTCCCTTTTATAGTGCACTACTTTTAAAAGTAGTGGAGTATAAAGGGAACAGAGTCCTGGTCAAAATATTAATGCATCCAAATCCACGTTCCCTCAAATAGAAGCAGGTTTAAAGTAGGTTGAAAGCCTTCATGGCACACTCTCTAGAAGTAATTGTCTATGTCAAGTAGTCCACCTATTCTATGATCCAAATAGATTGACCTTTTGCCTAGATATAGACTATAGATATACACTGAGTGTACAACACATTGAGAACACCTTCCTTATACTGAGTTGCAACCCCCCCATAAGTTGGCTATTTTTATCTGTTGATTGTGAGACTGATATAGACTGCACACTACACAGCTACATGCACTTGATTGAATAGACCGGGGAGGCCCTAATAGAAAGAGACAAAGGATGTGTCCACAAAGGCACCCTATTTCTTATTTAGTGCGGTACCTTTCTCCATGGGCCCTAGTCAAAAGTAGTGCACTACATAAGGAATTAGGGTGCCTTTGGGGATACGAACAAATCGATTAATTAATCTGGTGCACTCTGACACAGTTGTGTTTATGTTGTCTGATATACACACACAGCCCTCTGGCAGGTATTTTAAGTGCTGTGTTTAGATGTACAGTATTGGTGTTGTGTTAATTGAAGTAAGGCAGAGGGTTATGGAGAGCAGAGCAATTTAGTAATGACATCAATAATGATGTTTGGTATACTTCGCACAACAAGCATGTCAAGGGGAACCTTGTTGAGAGGGTCTATATTTTCTTGTCTCTGCTTTGTGTAAATAATCGCTATCATGGGCCTTTATGAATGAGAAAAAGTTTGTTTTTTTGTGAAATGGTAGACAAACAAAAGTACTCCCCACTGAGCAGACGTCAGTTCAACGTTTAGTTTTACATTTGATTGAGTTGTCAACAAATGTGAAATCAACAACAAATGTCATTTAATTTAGGTGCCTATAAACTCTGCATGCTTTTTCATGTTGTGGTGGTAGTACAATGTACGTTGTCGTGGTAGTACAAAGTACATTGTGGTGGTAGTACAACTTAACATACTATATCATTGCATGACTTCAAGTATACTGCGACATGATGGGGCCATACTTCCGAACATCAAAAAAAGTTTAAGTTTAAGCATCAGCCAATTAAACATCTTGACGTGTTGCCGGTGATCAAAGGCTACATCTCCCTGGTCACAAACTGGTTAAATCAATCTGTCAATGTATTGTGACGTGGAATCTACGTGTAAAATACATTTGACTTTGGAAAGTAATCAATGTAAACTATTGTTTTGAGTGTAAAATTTCAACCACGGAATTATGTCAACATGGTAACCAATTTTGAACATGTACAAATTCAACATATTTTATACAAGGTTTGTCTCTTTTGAAACAACGTCAGATTTTCAAATGTAAAATACACTATAAGAATACAATACAGGGATGCAATACAGGGATAGCGTTTTGAATCCAAAAAAGGTGACCTATGTGATTTGTGTAGATCCGATGAGAAAAGTTTGGGCGAGAGGGGTTGGGGCTTTGGATGACTGCTGGCTGTATGCGAACGAGTGATGCGCGTTTAGACCAATACTGGCTGTATCCAAGGCTCAGCCAATCTTTCACATAACAACAGAATGCAGCACGCGACTGAAGAGAGAACAGACAACCAATTTGCTAGTTACATCATCAGCGCTCGCTCTGGAAAGACAACGGGAGAGTGGAAGAGCAGTTTGCCAGGTAACTTACAGCAGTGCCCCCTCTGAACAATGACGAAGAGGTAGGTGAAAAGCCAGACCAGGGAGACAGGGGTGAAAAGGTGATGAAGTGTACTTCATGAGCTGTAACTTGAAAAACAACTGGCATTTGGAAAGTCTGAGGTGAGGGAGAAAGTGTGGAGGGCCAAGCATTGTTAAGTATCTCACTCAACACTCTACTCAGCAAATTGGATGCAGTCTATCACAGTGCCATCATTATGTCATCAAAGCCCCGTATATTTCACTGGTCACCCCCAAAGCCAATTCCTCCTTTGGCTGCCTTTCCTTCCAGTTCTCTTCTGCCGATGACTGGAAAATTTTTCAAAAATCACTGAAGCTGGAGACCTATATCTCCCTCACTAACTTTAAGCACCAGCTGTCAGAGCAGCTCACAGATCACTGCACCTGTAAATAGCCCATACAACTACCTCATCCCCATACTGTTATTTCTTTGCTCCTTTGTGCCCCTGTACCTCTACTTGCACATTAATCTTCTGCACATCTATCACTCCAGTGTTTAATTGCTAAATTGTAATTATTTCGCCACTATGGCCTATTTATTGCCTTACCTCCCTTATCTGACCTCATTTGCACACACTGTATATATACTTTTTTCTCTCTATTGTGTTATTGACTGTATGTTTGTTTACTCCATGTGTAACACTGTGTTGTTGTTCGTGTTGCACTGCTTTGCTTTATCTTGGCCAGGTCACAGTTGTAAATGAGAACTTGTGAAAAAATGTAATCTTGCTAGCTGGATCAAATTATCTGTTATAACCAGAGAAATGATGAGCATTAGCCAACTTAACTGATCAAATAATTGAGTGTATGGTGTGAAAATGAGCTGGCTAATAAAGTCAGACAGCTAACGTTACAACATCAGATGAGCTAACGTCAGTAACCTAACTAGTTCGCTATAGTATTAACTGGTAACGTTATACGACTCTTTGCCGTTCCTCAAGTTATTAACACGTTATTTGCTTATGGGACCCTGGCAATCTGTGTGAAATGTTAGCTAACGAACTAACTACTATCTGTGAACTAATGTTTTCCCTCTACAGTATGTGGTTAATTTTCAGAATGAGAGAATTAGGTGAAAATGAGGCATTGCTTGTGAAATCAGTGTAGCTGGTGCTTGGACTGGCTTAAGCTGGATGCCACTATAGAGGTGAAACGAACACCACACACTTTCCCTCGTTCTAACTTTTTTCAATACAGTGAATAAAAAGAGGTATGCCAGGGGTACTCTCTGCCTCAATTATGCCAACAAAGGGTATCATGCTCTGCTGGCACATTGTAGAACAGATGTCCACAGGCAGAACGTGTACAATTGTCACGACTTCTACTTTAACATGTTTTTTCCCAAGTACAATATTTAGATATGTATGGTCACAAGTGTTCTATTATAAAGGCTGTCAGGGCTAACTGCAATATTAGTATATTGTTCTTTCTCATTTGCAGTAAAGTCTAGGCAGCAAATAACATTGGATTGCTTTCTTTACATTTTTGATCATTTAGATCATTATTTTTTGTTTAATTAGTTAAAATTAGTTTCCCCCATTTTTTTACATGTATCAGTGCAAACAAAAAAAAGTGTTACCTTTTTGGGCCCTTTTTTACATGTATCTGGAGAGTGCTTTTTTAAAAAAACTAAAAAAAGTGACATTACCTGCAGGGACGGGGACTTTTGGGTTTCAGCAGTAAAGAAGATTAGTAGAGTCAGTAAAGTACAAAGAAGAGCTGCAGCAAAGAGTGTAGGGAGTGCTTTACCTCTTGTGAGGCAATGATGGAGAGGAAGAAGGCTGTAGGTATCAGTAGTATTGAGGCCTTTTATAAATAAGGGTTTTTATAAATAAGCATCAACCAGTGGGTCTTGCGATGGGTATACAGAGATGACCAGTTTATAGAAGAGTGTAGAGTGCAATGATGTGTCTTATAAGGAGTATTGGTGCCAAATCTGATGGCTGAATGGTAAAGAACATCTAGCCACTCGAGAGCATCCTTACCTGACGATTTATAAATTACTCTGTAATCTAGCATGGATAGGATGGCCATCTTAATCAAGGTTAGTTTGGCAAATGGGGTGGAAGAGGAGCAATTATGATAGAGTCTAAATTTAACCTAAGCCTGCAGGATTGATATGTGCTGAGAGAAGGAAAGTGTACCGTCTAGCCATACTCCCAAGTACTTGTATGAGGTGACTGCTCTAAACCCTAAGATGTAGTAATCACACCATTGGGGAAAGGGGCATTCTTCTTACCAAACCAGATGACCTTTGTTTTGGAAGTGTTCAGAAAAAGGTTAAGGGCAAAGAAAGCTTGTTGGACACTAAGACAGCTTTGTTGTAGAGCGTTTAACACAAAATCTGGGGAGGGGCCAACCGATTATAAGACTATCATCTGCATATAAATGGATAAGAGAGCTTCCTACTGCCTGAGCTATGTTTTGATGAAAATTGAGAAGAGCATGGGTCCTAGGATCGAGCCTTGGGGTACCTCCTTGATGACAGGCAGTGGCTGAGATAAATCAAATCAAATGTTATTTGTCACAATCACCGAATCACCGAATATACCATTAAATGCTTACTTACAAGCCCTTAACCAACAGTGCAGTTCAAGAAATAGTTAAGAAAATATTTACAAAAAAAAGTAACACAGTAGAATTACATAGCAATAAGGAGGCTATATATAGGGGGGCCCGGTACCTAGTGAATTTTGGGGGGGTACAGGTTAGTCGAGGTACATGTAGGTAGGGTTAAACTGGCTATGCATCGAGGATAAACAGCGAGCAGCAGTGTAAAAACAAAGTGTGTGTGTGTGTTTGGTGGGGTGGTCAATGTAAATGGTCCTGGTGACCATTGTTCAGCAGTCTTATAGCTTGGGGTAGAAGCTGTTAAGGAGCCTTTTGGAACTAGACTTGGCGCTACGGTACCGCTTGCCGTGCGGTAACACAGAGAATGGTCTATGACTTGGGTGACTGGAGTCTTGGACCATTTTTTGGGCCTTCCTCTGACACCACCTGATATATAAAAAGAAATCCAAATAACTTCACAGATCCTCATTGTAAAGGGTTTAACCACTGTTTCCCATGCTTGTTCAATGAACCATAAACAATTATTGAGCATGCACCTGTGGAACGGTTGTTAACTTGACGCTACCCATCCCTTAACCTGTTGGTACTAGGGGGCAGTATTTACATTTTTGGAGAAAAAAAGGTTCCCGTATTAAACTAGATATTTTGTCAGGAAAAGATACTAGAATATGCATATAATTGACAGCTGTCGATAGAAAACACTCTTACCTTTCTAAAACTGTAAATATATTGTCTGTGAGTATAACAGAACTGATGTTGCAAGCGAAAGCCTGAGAAAAATCCAATCCGGAAGTGCCCAATGTTTTGAAAGTGCTGCGTTCCAATGACTCCCTATTTGGCTGTGAATGTAAAAACCATGTTTTGAAACGTTCCAATGACTTATTTGGCTGTGAATGCATTTCTACGTATTCCCTAAGGTGTCTACAGCATTGTGACGTAGTGTTACGCATTTCTGTTGAAGAATAGCCGTAGGAGGCCACATTGCGTAAGTGGTCACATGGTCGCTCCAAGAGAAATTCTTGCGTAAAATACAGAGGTAGCCATTACTCCAATCGGTCCTAGTGAAAAACGAATTGTCCCGACGGATATATTATCGAATAGATATTAGAAAAACACCTTGAGGATGGATTCTAAACAACGTTTGCCATTTTTCTGTCGATATTATGGAGCTAATTTGGAATATTTTTCGGCGTTGTGGTGCCTGCAATTCCCAGGCGATTTCTCAGCCAAACGTGAAGAACAAACAGAGCTATTTCGCTTACAAAAATAATATTTTGTGAAAAAATGAAATTTGGCTATCGACATGGGAGTCTCGTGAGTGAAAACATCCAAAGTTTATCAAAGGTAAACGATTAAATTTGATTGCTTTTCTGATTTCCGTGACAAGATTGCCTGCTGCTAGCAAGGCATAATGCTATGCTAGGCTATGATAAACTTACACAAACGTTTGTCTAGCGTTGGCTGTAAAGCATATTTTGAAAATCTGTGATGACAGGGTGATTAACAAAAGGCTGTGTTCCAATATATTTAACTTGTGATTTTCATGAATAGGAATATTTTCTAGGAAGATTTATGTCCGTTGCGTTATGCTAATTCATGTCAGGCGATGATTACGCTCCCGGATCCGGGTTTGAGAGTCACAAGAAGTTTTAAGCGGGATAATTGTCATCAGCAACCGCTGAATAGCATAGCGCCACAGTCAAATAATATTCCTAAAAATATTCATATTCATGAAATCACAAGTGCAATATTGCAAAACACAGTTTAGCCTTTTGTTAATCCACCTGTCGTCTCAGATTTTGAAATTATGCTTTACAGCGAAAGCAATCCAAGCGTTTGTGTAAATGTATTGATCGCATGACAAAACATTAAGTACACTTAGCATCAGGTAGCTTGGTCACGAAAATCAGAAAAGTAATCAAATTAATTGTTTACCTTTGATGATCTTTGGGTGTTTTCACTCACGAGACTCCCAGTTACACAACAAATGTTCCTTTTATTCCATAAAGATTATTTTTTATATCCAAAATACCTCAGTTTGTTTGACGCGTTATCTTTAGAAATCCACAGGAAAGAGCGGTCACAACAACGCAGACAAATTCCAAATAATATCCATAATGTCCACAGAAACATGTCAAACGGTTTTTATAATCAATCCTCAGGTTTAAAAATCTATAATCGATAATACGTCAATATATCAAAGATTTGCGTTTATCGTTGAAGAATGAGCATTACACCGAGGCCTGTACTCTGGAGCGGGATTGATTTGGAGGTGGAGGACCTGTCATGGTCTGGGGCGGTGTGTCACAGCATCATTGGACTGAGCCTGTTGTCTTTGCAGGCAATCTCAATGCTGTGCGTTACAGGGAAGACATCCTCCTCCCTCATGTGGTACCCTTCCTGCAGGCTCATCCTGACATGACCCTCCAGCATGACAATGCCACCAACCATACTGCTCATTCTGTGTGTGATTTCCTGCAAGACAGGAATGTCAGTGTTTTGCCATGGCCAGCGAAGAGTCCGGATCTCAATCCCATTGAGCATGTCTGGTACCTGTTGGATCGGAGGGTGAAGGATAGGGCTATTCCCCCCCCAGAAATGTCTGGTAACTTGCAGGTGCCTTGGTGGAAGAGTGGTGTAACATCTCACAGCAAGAACTGGCACATCGGGTGCAGTCCATGAGGAGGAGATGCACTGCAGTACTTAATGCAGCTGGTGGCCACACCAGATTCTGACTGTTAGTTTTGATTTCCACTCCCAATTTTCTTCAGGGACATTATTATTCAATTTATTTTAGTCACATGTCTGTGGAACATGTTCAGTTTATGTCTCAGTTGTTGAATCGTGTTATGCTCATACAAATATTTACACACGTTAAGTTTGCTGAAAATAAATGTAGTTGACAGTGACTTTTTTTGCTGAGTTTAGGTCCTGGATGGCAGGAAGCTTGGCCCCAGTGATGTATTGGGCCATACTCACCACCCTCTGCAGCGGCTTACGTTCTGATACTGAGCAGTTGCCGTTCCAGGCAGGGATGCAACCGGTCAGGATGCTCTCGATGGTGTAGCTTTAGAACCTTTTGAGGACCTGGGGTCCTATGCCAAATAGTTTCATTCTCCTGAGGGGGAAAAGGTGTTCTGACTTTATACACAAAGACCCCTCAGAGACAACAATACTCCTTAGTCGGCCCACAAGAATGGCATGGTCTACCATATCAAAGCTTTGGACAAGTCAATAAAAAATAGCAGCACAACATTGCTTAGAATCAAGGGCAATGGTGACATCATTTCGGACCTTTAAGGTTGTAGTGACGCATGCATAACCTGAGTGGAAACCAGATTGCATGCCAGAGAGAATACTATGTAAAATGGCGCATATTTGCAAACAGCAGCTGGTGCATAAAATCTAAGGAAGTCTCTAGATTTTGCTCGCCTGAAGTAGAGTACATTGTGATAAATTGCAGACCACGCTACTTGCCTAGAGGTTTCAGCTATACTTTTCGTGGCTGTTTATTTACCACCACAGACAGATGCTGGCACTAAGACCGCACTCAGTCAGCTGTATAAGGAAATAAGCAAACATTAAACCACACACCCAGAGGTGGCGCTCCTAGTGGCCGGAGACTTTAATGCAAGGAGACTTAAATCAGTTCTACCAAATTTTCATCAACATGTTAAATGTGCAACCAGAGGGAAAAACATTCTAGATCACCTGTACTCCACACACAGAGATGTGCACTAAACTCTCCCTCGCCCTCCATTTGGTAGATCCGACCACAACTCTGTCCTCCTGATTCCTCCTTACAAGCAAAAATTAAAGCAGGAAGAACCAGTGACTCGGTCTATAAAAAAGTGAACAGACTGGAACATGTTCCGGGATTCTGCCGATGGCATTGAGTACACCACATCAGTCACTGGCTTTGTCAATAAGTGCATCGAGGACGTCATCCCCACAGTGACTGTACGTGCATACCTCAACCAGAAGCCATGGATTACAGGCAACATTTGCACTGAGTTAAAGGATAGAGCTGCCGCTTTCAAGGTGCGGGACTCTAACCCGGAAGCTTACAAGAAATCCTGCTATGCCCTGCGATGAACTATCAAACAGGCAAAGCTTCAATACAGCGCTAAGATTGAATCATAGCACACCGGCTCCGACGCTTGTCTTATTTGGAAGGGCTTGCAAACTATTACAGACTACAAGGGGAAGCACAGCCGTGAGCTGCATGAGAGCATCAGCTGGTCCGGACGACTGTGTGATCACGCTCTCCGTAGCCGACGTGAGTAAGACCTTTAAACAGGTCAACATTCACAAGGCTGCGGGGCCAGATGGATTAGCAGTACGTGAACTGGCAGCTGTCTTCACTGACATTTTCAAAATGTCCCTGATTGAGTCTGTAATACCAACATGTTTCAAGCAGAACACCATAGTCCCTGTGCCCAAGGACACATAGGCAACCTGCCTAAATGACTAAAGATCCGTAGCACTCACATCTGTAGCCATGAAGTTCTTTGAAAGGATGGTAATTATCCCAGAAACCCTAGACCCACTCCAATTTGCACACCGCCCAAACAGATCCAAAGATGATGCCATCTCTTTTGCACTCCACACTGCCCTTTCCCACCTGGACAAAATAAACACTTATGTCAGAATGCTATTTAATTGACTACAGCTCAGCGTTCAACACCATAGTACCCTCAAAGCTCATCACTAAGCTGAGGATCCTGGGACTAAACACCTCCCTCTGCAACTGGATCCTGGACTTCCTGACGGGCCACCCACAGGTGGTAAGGGTAGGTAGCAACACATCTGCCACGCTTATCCTCAACACTGGAGCTCCCCAGGGGTGCGTTCTCAGTCCCCTACTCCCTGTTCACCCACGACTGCATGGCCAGGAATTACTCTTACACCAACATTAAGTTTGCAGACGTCACCGACAATGACGAGAGCCTGTAGGGAGGAGGTCAGAGACCTGGCCGGGTGGTGCTAGAATAACAACATGTCCCTCAATGTAACCAAGACTAAGGAGATGATTGTGGACTACAAGAAAAAGAGGACGAGCACGCCCCCATTCTCTTCAACGGGGCTGAGGTGGAGCAGGTTAAGAGCTTCAAGTTCCTTGGTGTCCACATCAACAATGAACTAGAATTGTCCAAACACATCAAGACAGTTGTGAAGAGGGTACGACAAAGCCTATTCCCCCTAAGAAACTAAAAATATTTGGCATGGGTCCTGAGATCATCAAAAGTTTCTACAGCTGCAACACCAAGAGCATGGTTGCAATCACTGCCTGGTACGGCAATTGCTCGAACTCTGACCGCAAGGCACTACAGAGGGTAGTGCGTATGGCCCAGTACATCATTGAGTCTAAGCTGCCTGCCATCCAGGACCTCTACACCAGGCGGTGTCAGAGGAAGGCCCTAAAAACTGTCAAAGACCCCAGCCACCCCAGTCATAGATTGTTCTCGGTACCGGAGTGCAAAGTCTAGGGTAAAAAGGCTTCTCAACAGTTTTTACCCCCAAGCCATAAGACTCCTGAACAGGTAATCAAATGGCTACCTGGACTATTTGCATTGTGTGCCAACTCCTCTTTTTTTATGCTGCTTCTACTTTCTGTTTATCGTATAAGCATGGTCACTAACTATACATTCATGTACATATTACCTCATTTGGGCCGACCAAGCAGTGCTCCCACACATTGGCTAACCGGGCTATCTGCATTGTGTCCCGCCCACCACCCTCCAACCTCTCTTTATGCTACTCCTACTCTCTATTCATCATGTATGCATAGTCACTTTAACCTCTTACAGCTCCCCCCTTACTTTGTACAATTTCTGCCTGAAGACATACCCAAGTCTAACAGCCTGTAGCTCAGGCACAGAACCTTGGTACCATTTGAAAGGAAACACTCTGAAGTGTGTGTACATGTGAATTGAATGTGGGAGAATATAACACACTAGATCTGGTTTAGATAAAACAATGAAGAAAAACACATTTTTTATTTTTGTATCATCTTTAAAATGAACAAGATAAAACAAACATTCAGGTAGGATGATGGGGACAATTTCATGGGTGATGATGGGGACGATTTCTATAAGATTTCTATAAGTTTCAGAATGATAACTTCCAAAATGAGTGTGGTACATGACATTTATCATGAAGTCACCCAGGTGTCCCACACAAGTAGCCCAAATGTACCTAAGTGGCCAAATTGGTGAAGGTATACATTTTGAAACAAATAACTACATACAAAATACCAAAATGGTATTCTAACACAGCCCCCCCTCAAAAAAATGTTTTGAGAAAAATAAATGGAAAAAAGGAGGGCAACAACATAATTATTGATTAAAAAATATATGAAAAAAAATATATATACATTTACAAAATAACATGGGTAACTATTTACACACTTTCAATATTTGGAAGACCCTCAGTCCTCTATCAAATCAAATCTATTTATATAGCCCCAGCCTAAAACCCCAAACAGCAAGCAATGCAGGTGTAGAAGCATGGTGGCTAGGAATAACTCCCTAGAGAGGCAAAAACCTAGGAAGAAACCTAGAGAGGAACCAGGCTATGAGGGGTGGCCAGTCCTCT
Organism: Oncorhynchus gorbuscha; assembly: GCF_021184085.1. NCBI lineage: Eukaryota > Metazoa > Chordata > Actinopteri > Salmoniformes > Salmonidae > Oncorhynchus > Oncorhynchus gorbuscha. The sequence continues at coordinate 33,892,760 of NC_060183.1, read as the reverse complement.
TCTGGCTGTGCTGGGTGGAGATCACAGTGGTTGTAGAGGGTGCAACAGGACAGCACCTCAAGAGTAAAAATGAACAGTTTAGGGTTTCATAGCCGCAGGCAGAACAGTTGAAACTGGAACAGCGGCAATGCCAGGTTGACTGGGGACAGCAAGGAGTCATCATGCCAGGTAGTCCTGACGCATGATCCTAGGGCTCAGGTCCTCCTGAGAGAGAAAGAGAGAATTAGAGAGAGCAAACTTAAATTCATACAGGACATCGGATAAGACTCCCATTCGGAGTCAGTGTCACTGTGAAAGAAAATGTTCAGTCAGAATAGTTTCACATATGAGCCCTGTATCAACAGGTATTTTTTATTTATTTTTATTTTTTATTTCACCTTTATTTAACCAGGTAGGTTAGTTGAGAACAGGTTCTCATTTGCAACTGCGACCTGGCCAAGATAAAGCATAGCAGTGTGAACAGACAACACAGAGTTACACATGGAGTAAACAATTAACAAGTCAATAACACAGAGAAAAAAAAGGGGAGTCTATATACAATGTGTGCAAAAGGCATGAGGAGGTAGGCGAATAATTACAATATTGCAGATTAACACTGGAGTGATAAATGATCATGTACAGGTAGAGATATTGGTGTGCAAAAGAGCAGAAAAGTAAATAAATAAAAACTGTGGGGATGAGGTAGGTGAAAATGGGTGTGCTATTTACCAATAGATTATGTACAGCTGCAGTGATCGGCTAGCTGCTCAGCTAGCTGATGTTTGAAGTTGGTGAGGGAGATAAAAGTCTCCAACTTCAGCGATTTTTGCAATTCGTTCCAGTCGCAGGCAGCAGAGTACTGGAACGAAAGGCGGCCGAATGAGGTGTTGGCTTTAGGGATGATCAATGAGATACACCTGCTGGAGCGCGTATGGGTGTTGCCATCGTGACCAGTGAGCTGAGATAAGGCGGAGCTTTGCCTAGCATGGCCTTGTAGATGACCTGAAGCCAGTGGGTCTGGCGACGAATATGTAGCGAGGGCCAGCCGACTAGAGCATACAAGTCGCAGTGGTGGGTAGTATAAGGTGCTTTAGTGACAAAACGGATGGCACTGTGATAAACTGCATCTAGTTTGCTGAGTAGAGTGTTGGAAGCAATTTTGTAGATGACGTCGCCGAAGTCGAGGATCGGTAGGATAGTCAGTTTTACTAGGGTAAGCTTGGCAGCGTGAGTGAAGGAGGCTTTGTTGCGGAATAGAAAGCCGATTCTTGATTTGATTTTCGATTGGAGATGTTTGATATGGGTCTGGAAGGAGAGTTTGCAGTCTAGCCAGACACCTAGGTACTTATAGGTGTCCACATATTCAAGGTCGGAGCCATCCAGTGTGGTGATGCTAGTCGGGCATGCGGGTGCAGGCAGCGATCGGTTGAAAAGCATGCATTTGGTTTTACTAGCGTTTAAGAGCGGTTGGAGGCCACGGAAGGAGTGTTGTATGGCATTGAAGCTCGATTGGAGGTTAGATAGCACAGTGTCCAATGACGGGCCGAAAGTGTATACAATGGTGTCGTCTGCGTAGAGGTGGATCAGGGAATCACCCGCAGCAAGAGCAACATCATTGATATATACAGAGAAAAGAGTCGGCCCGAGAATTGAACCCTGTGGTACCCCCATAGAGACTGCCAGAGGACCGGACAACATGCCCTCCGATTTGACACACTGAACTCTGTCTGCAAAGTAGTTGGTGAACCAGGCAAGGCAGTCATCCGAAAAACCGAGGCTACTGAGTCTGCCGATAAGAATATGGTGATTGACAGAGTCGAAAGCCTTGGGAAGGTCGATGAAGACGGCTGCACAGTACTGTCTTTTATCGATGGCGGTTATGATGTCGTTTAGTACCTTGAGTGTGGCTGAGGTGCACCCGTGACCGGCTCGGAAACCGGATTGCATAGCGGAGAAGGTACGGTGGGATTCGAGATGGTCAGTCACCTGTTTGTTGACTTGGCTTTCGAAGACCTTAGATAGGCAGGGCAGGATGGATATAGGTCTGTAACAGTTTGGGTCCAGGGTGTCACCCCCTTTGAAGAGGGGGATGACTGCGGCAGCTTTCCAGTCCTTGGGGATCTCAGACGACATGAAAGAGAGGTTGAACAGGCTGGTAATAGGGGTTGCGACAATGGCGGCGGATAGTTTCAGAAATAGAGGGTCCAGATTGTCAAGCCCAGCTGATTTATACGGGTCCAGGTGTTGCAGCTCTTTCAGAACATCTGCTATCTGGATTTGGGTAAAGGAGAACCTGGAGAGGCTTGGGCGAGGAGCTGCGGGGGGGCCGAGGCTGTTGGCCGAGGTAGGAGTAGCCAGGCGGAAGGCATGGCCAGCCGTTGAGAAATGCTTGTTGAAGTTTTCGATAATCATGGATTTGTCGGTGGTGACCGTGTTCCCTAGCCTCAGTGCAGTGGGCAGCTGGGAGGAGGTGGTCTTGTTCTCCATGGACTTCACAGTGTCCCAGAACTTTTTGGAGTTGGAGCTACAGGATGCAAACTTCTGCCTGAAGAAGCTGGCCTTAGCTTTCCTGACTGACTGCGTGTATTGGTTCCTGACTTCCCTGAACAGTTGCATATCGCGGGGACTGTTCGATGCTATTGCAGTCCGCCACAGGATGTTTTTGTGTTGGTCGAGGGCAGTCAGGTCTGGAGTGAAACAAGGGCTGTATCTGTTCTTAGTTCTGCATTTTTTGAACGGAGCATGCTTATCTAAAATGGTGAGGAAGTTACTCTTAAAGAATGACCAGGCATCCTCAACTGACGGGATGAGGTCAATGGCCTTCTAGGATACCCGGGCCAGGTCGATTAGAAAGGCCTGCTCACAGAAGTGTTTTAGGGAGTGTTTGACAGCGATGAGGGGTGGTCGTTTGACTGCGGCACCGTAGCGGATACAGGCAATGAGGCAGTGGTCGCTGAGATCCTGGTTGAAGACAGCGGAGGTGTATTTGGAGGGCCAGTTGGTCAGGATGACGTCTATGAGGGTGCCCTTGCTTACAGAGTTAGGGTTGTACCTGGTGGGTTCTTTGATGATTTGTGTGAGATTGAGGGCATCTAGCTTAGATTGTAGGACTGCCGGGGTGTTAAGCATATCCCAGTTTAGGTCACCTAGCAGAACAAACTCTGAAGCTAGATGAGGGGGCAATCAATTCACAAATGGTGTCCAGGGCACAGCTGGGAGCTGAGGGGGGTCGGTAGCAGGCGGCAACAGTGAGAGACTTATTTCTGGAGAGAGTGATTTTCAGAATTAGTAGTTCGAACTGTTTGGGTATGGACCTGGGAAGTATGACATTACTTTGCAGGCTATCTCTGCAGTAGACTCCAACTCCTCCCCCTTTAGCAGTTCTATCTTGACGGAAGATGTTATAGTTTGGTATGGAAAATTTTTGGTGGCCTTCCTGAGCCAGGATTCAGACACGGCAAGGACATCAGGGTTAGCAGAGTGTGCTAAAGCAGTGAGTAAAACAAACTTAGGGAGGAGGCTTCTGATGTTGACATGCATGAAACCAAGGCTTTTTCGATCACAGAAGTCAACAAATGAGGTTGCCTGGGGACATGCAGGGCCAGGGTTTACCTCCACATCACCCGCGGAACAGAGAAGGAGTACTATGAGGGTGTGGCTAAGGGCTATCAAAACTGGTCGCCTAGAGCATTGGGGACAGAGAATTAGAGGAGCAGGTTTCTGGGCATGGTAGAATATATTCAGGGCATAATGCGCAGACGGGTATGGTGGGGTGCGGGTATGGCGGAGGTAAGCCCAGGCACTGGGTGATGATGAGAGAGGTTTTAATAAACAGATATATATAGAGAGTTGAATGTTGAATATATTAGGTTGAATATATTATTATATTATTATTACCTGCTAGATCTACTGTCTCTTTTATATTATGACATTTCAGCTAGATCTACTGTCTCTATATTATGACAGACCAGCTCGATCTACTGTCTTTATTATATTACTGTCTTTATTATATTACAACAGACCAGCTGTATCTACGGTCTCCATTTCACTTTGGCTATTGATGTGGTCCTGCCCTCTCCTCAACAGCCTCAAATAGGCTATTTCATGTGGGTTGGGGTGGGGCGGCAGACACACGCATCTCACATTTCATGACATTACATGTTTATATATTGCTTCTAAAATTTAACAAAAATCACAAATATTATTTTATATTATTAATTTCAAACAAGTGCATTAGCATGAACTTACCAGTCCAAAACTGTAGTCCAAACGATGTCCTTTCCCTTTCAAAAAATAATTCTCCACAATCGCTAAATGAAGTGTCCTCCTACCATCTCTGTCTCACCTTCCCAATCAATTTATTCTAAAATTGTGTGTACATCTGTATATCTAGACTTAGATTTAGCTTTCCCTGACTTAGTCACCATAATGATTGATATATAAACAGCTGAATCTGCGCGTTCACCAAACAATGCAGTGCGTAATATGTGCTTCTCCTTCCGGTATGAAACTTCAATAGTGCATGACTATCGTTATGCTGGAGTTTACTACATGGGTTGGTCTTACAACACATAAACATGGCGTATTGCCGTTTAGCTCAGCTCATTGGCTATCTACCCAGCTAGATTTCAAGACGATCAGTGGTCATTGGTTTAAAAGATAGCCAATCAACGAAACAGCGGGCAAATCATTGGTGCACAATGATGTCATGACTTGTTGTCTTCAAATAGATTTTTTTCAGTCAATACGTCATGCGAAATGGCCCATCACGTTTGATTGTGTTACAAACAAACCAGTTGATTGCAATGAAACCAAACATGACTGGAAAAGTCACGTTCTGTGTGGGTTATTTACCTGGAATGTGTTGTCGAAAATGGAATGAGATGGAATTCACGACACAAGCGGTTCACAAAATGTTTCGTGTTAGGCTATAAAAACAGATTTTATGAAACAAAAGATCATTCATTGTGTAACATTGAGCATTGGAATTGCAAACAGATGAAGATCGTCAAAGGTAAACAATTTATTTTAATGCAGTTTGTGACTGTTCTTCCTGTGCTGGTTAATTTTTAAAAAAAAATTATGGGGCTCTATGCTCAAACAACCGCATCAAATTCTTTCGCAGTAAATCCTTTTTTAAATCTGACAACGCAGTTGGATTAGCAAGATTCTAGGCTTTCGAAACATGTGAGACACTTGTATTTTCATGGCTGAGAAATCGACCGGAAATTACGGTCACTACAACGCCAAAAATATTCCAAATTATCGACAGAAACATGGCAAACGTTGTTTATAATCAATCCTCAAGGTGTTCTTCAAATATCTATTCGATAATATATAAACCTGGACAGATTTTTCAAAATAAAAGCCTGAAACTATGTATTGTGACACTAGACACTAGACACATTAGGGAAGCCATAGAAAAAGGAATATGGTTGATATCTCATTCACTTCTCAATAGGGACGCAGTGCTTTCTAAATAAGAGTCCCTTCCTGATTGGATTTTTCTCAGGCTTTCGCCTGCAATATCAGTTCTGATATACTCAGACTATATTTTTACAGTTTTGGAAACTTTTATTGTTTTCTATCCTAAGCTGTCAATTATATGCATATTCTAGCATCTTGTCCTGACAAAATAGCCGATTACTTTGGGGACGTTATTTTTCCAAAAATGAAAATAGTGCCCCCTAGATTCAAGCGGTTAACGTTTGCCCTAGCGTGAGTTGTTTATTGCATGTGATGTCAGAATGCACTCACTGTTCCAAAATGTTATTGTTATGCAACAGGACGATTAACTCTCTACTAATTATCTATAGGCTATGTTAAAACTTGACCATTTCAAATGATTTTTTAACAAGTTTTTAATTTTCTAAAACAGTTTGAATTGAGGTGTTTTCCGCCTCCTCATTAATTCACATAGATGTAGCCCATTTCACTTTTGCGGACAATTGATATTTGAGGCTTTACTGAGCTGGACAAACTTCTCTCTTCAAGGAGAACCCAAGAACTTCCTCAGTGTTTCCGCAGATATTTGTGCAGTGTTGCGCAAACTTTTTCCCCCTGGCACATTTTCTGGATGGCACGCTCATTGCCTTCATTGTTGTTTTCCTTACAAATAATAACTGTGTTCCTTTGTAATAACTTTGCATTCCTATCAAAGTAAGTGCCTTATTTTCTGTATATCGTGTTGTCGTTTCTACTGTAGCATAATGTATTTACAGTTTTATTCACAGGTTCCAAAGCACTGGTGACAAATCATGCATTCCGATTATTGCATAGATTGTAATGGACACCTATGATGTGTGTAAAATACTTTTTTGAAGGTTGTACTGATTATGATGAGCTTATGCTAAGCTATTTTCCAGCTATGTGTGGCGCCATGTTTGTTGACTTTATACTATTCATTCTGGGTGTCACGTAAACGTCTGTTAGACCAAAGATGTTATGATGAGGGGAAGGAATGATTCACTCATCTTTCAAGTAAACTTCCGGAAGTGAATGAAGGGAAGTGAATGATCGTAGACGACACACCCCCTTCACATGCATACTGGTTGACGTGAAAAAACAACAAGGTGGTGGCGTGCACAAACTATTCATCATCGGATTACTTTCGATTTTTATAAAGTATTTTACTCAATTCTTTAGATCAATGGTGAGCTCACCCTTGTGATGAATTGTACATAGTAATTGCTATTAGCTAATTCAAATTGTGATTTCTGTCTGCCAAGAGTTTGCTAAATACGTGTTATGTCAATCTTTCCTCAGTTAACGCTAGGACTAATGTAGCCTACAATTTCCGTTTTGGATGATTGTGTTATGCTGTCGCTACTTTTGTGAATGTCTGAACATTGCATCCAAAAATAAATTGGTTCCATTCAGGACATAACTTTGTAAGGATTGTGTTTGTGCAAAGTGTTTCAGTGAAAAAACAGTGTGGCCAGTTCAAATGCTGACTGTTGCGTCACTCGAAACTGGACATTCTAAATAAGCATTCTAATCACACCGGTTTGAGCGTATGCTGCAGGGGCCAAATGGTCACACCCATTTGTTGGTATGTGTCAAAGGGTTAAGATGGTTGAAAGCATAGTGATAACACATTGGGAACTCGGCAACCATTTGGCTGTCTTTTTGAGCATGTGAAAATAGGTTGGAATCTCATTGACAAACGTATCTACAAAATATTACCCAATTCCACACGTTGAAATAACGTGGTGTGCCCAGTGGTTGTTAGCTGTTCCCATCACATAACCTGGTACAGTTAGCCCTATGCTAAAGTCACCAGGTTGCCGTGACTATTTATGGTTCAAATTCCGTATCATCCAATTAAGAATGTTCACTTAATTGGACATGATAGAACACTTTTCCATGAGTCAAATGGATGTGATGGAAAAATTCTCCAACAGTCAAAGGACACCATATGCTAATCAAAGTTATTAAAACACACACCATTTTTCAGTTGGGCAATTAGCTCACAGTGTTGCGAGCCTGGCTTCTGGGGAATTTTGCCATTTGCAGCAGGTTCGAATCCCAGCTGAGTTATAGTTCATTTGAAATGTAAAATTACATTTATTGTCCTAGCATGTTGTGAAAAGAAGGGAAGTGCAGCCAAAACCTTATAAATGAAAATTCCGAATACATTTAATGAGGAACTTCTTGTTGGAGTCCCTCTTGCAGGCCATCACATACCATTAGGTCACTGGCACTACTGCATAAATAATCATCGCTACTGTAGGCTTTATTACATAGATGCGTAGGCCAACATTTTATTATGCATTATTATAATCATCCACTTCGTGGCCTTGTTGATCAATTTTAAGAAATGCCATTGGTTTGTGGAAAAAAAGTTTAAGATCTTTGATAGGCTGTTGCGGAATTTGTTACAGGAAATAATCCCGGCCTCCTCGTAATGTTAACCTGGTACATTTAGCCTTATGCTGTATGATGGGAACAGTGAACATCTATCCTTTGATCAAGTGCAATGCGTCTTCAATTTTAATTGGCTGATGCTTAAAACGTGATCTAAAACTTGAACTTTTTATAATGTTTGCACATTTGGCCCACATTTTTATATCAATATTTGATAAAAGTGTTTCCACCGCAATTGACGCATAATCAATTTCACTGACCAAAAAATTGTCACCCTTGTCTAGAGTATTTGGTTTTATCGACATTGGAAAATCTTACCAAGAATTTTGCTGTTGCCTCCAGGCCTGTTTTAACTTGTCTATGACACTGGTTCCGCTAGTGGAACCCCCCCCCCAACATTCCGCTGAAAAGGCAGCGCGGGAAATAAAAAAAAAAATATTTTTTAATATTTAACTTTCACACAAGTCCAATACAACAAATGAAAGATCTTGTTAACCTCTTCAACCTATGGGGGCGCTATGTCATTATTGGATAAAAAAAACGTGCCCGTTTTAAGCGCAATATTTTGTCACGAAAAGATGCTCGACTATGCATATAATTGCCAGCTTTGGAAAGAAAACACTCTGACGTTTTCAAAACTGCAAAGATATTATCTGTGAGTGCCCCAGAACTGATCTTACAGGCGAAACCAAGATGAAACTTCAAACAGGAAATGAGCAGGATTTTTGACGTTTTACTATCGTCTCCTTATATGGCTGTGAATATGCTGTGAAGGAGCTTATGCGCTCTGCCGTTCGTCCAAGATGTCTGCAGCATTGTGACGTATTTGTGGGCATATTATTGGAAGATTGGCCATAAGAGACTACATTTGCCAGGGGCCGTCCGGTGTCCTTTGTCTAAATTGCTGCGCAACTCCCAGTGGCACTCATTTCACCATGCAATACAGAGGGAGAAGCAGACTTCCAGGAATGATACATCATTGAAGAGATATGTAGAAAAACACTTTGAGGATTGATTCTAAACAACTTTGCCATGTTTCAGTCGATATTATGGAGTTATTTTGGAAAAAGTTTGGCGTTTTTATAACTGAATTTTCGGGTTTTTTTGGTAGCCAAACATGACGCAGAAAACAGACCGATTTCTCCTGCACAAATAATCTTTCTGGAAAACTGAACATTTGCTATCTAACTGAGAGTCTCCTCATTGAAAACATCTGAAGTTCTTCAAAGGTAAATGATTTATTGAATGTTTTTGCTGGTTTTTGTGAAAATGTTGCCTGCTAATGCTAAATGCTAATGCTAAATGCTAACGCTAAATGCTAATGCTAAATGCTAGTTTGCTATGGTTGAGAAGCATATTTTTGAAAATCTGAGATGACAGTGTTGTTAACAAAAGGCTAAGCTTGAGAGCTAGCATATTGATTTCATTTCATTTGCGATTTTCATGAATAGTTAACGTTGCGTTATGGTAATGGGCTTGAGGCTGTAGTCATGATCCCGGATCCGGGTTGGCTTGACGCAAGAAGTTAATCTACCCACCGTGTCCGATTTTTAAAATGTTTTACAGAGAAAACACAACATATTTATGTTAGATCACCACCAAAACCAAAAAAACACAGGCATTTTTCCCAGCCAAAGATTGTCACAAAAGCAGAAATAGAGAGAAAATTAATCACTAACCTTTGATAATCTTCATCAGATGACACTCATAGGACATCATGTTACACAATACATTTATGTTTTGTTCGATAATCTGCATATTTATATCCACAAATCTCGGTTTACATTGGCGCCATGTTCAGAAATGCCTCCAAAATATCCGGAGTAATTACAGAGAACCACGTCATATAACAGAAATACTCATCATAAACTTTGATGAAAGATACATGTTTTACATATGATTAAAGATACACTTGTTCTTAATGCAACCGCTGTGTCAGATTTTTAAAAAACTTTATGAAAAAAACATACCATGCAATAATCTGAGACGCGCTCAGAAATACAAAACATTTCTCCGCCATGTTGGAGTCAACAGAAATATGAAATTACATCATAAATATTCCCTTACCTTTGATGATCTTTCATCAGAATGCAGTTCCAGGAATCCTAGTTCCGCAATAAATCCTTGTTTTGTTCGATAATGTCCATTACTAGTGTCAGATTAGCTACTTTTGCAAGCATATTTAGTTCATATGTCCAAAAGCTGGCGCCGGTCCAGGATTTGCAACTATTGCTCTTCCTATTGAGTGTGTCAGAGTATCAGAGTCAAACCTTGCAAAGTGATAGGATGTGTTGGGGAGTAGTGAACTACATATAGTTCAAGTAGTAATTATCTACGTTTTGCAGTAGCTAGGTGGTAGTTGCCATGTAGTGGTGCAGCTAACTATTGGAACTGCACACTACATTTTTTTGCTAAAATAAAATAAAGTCTGGGTGAAGTAGGCAAGAATTTCCTTTCTTTTCCGGCATCAGACCTGCCTAATTTGCATTTGAAACATCGTTTTTATGTTTGATAGGCTAAATTACACATTCTGTTTACATCTGACTCCAGAGTGATCTGTTCTTGCAATTTTTACAGTTCATATAGCTACAGTTCAAAAAGAAACCAGCACATTTAAGGGTAGCCTAGTGGTTAGAGCGTTGGACTAATAACCAAAAGGTCAAATCCCTGAGCTGACAAGGTACAAATCTGTCATTCTGCCCCTGAACAGGCAGTTAACCCTAGGCCATCATTGAAAATAAGATTTTGTTCTTTACTGACTTTACTAAATATTTTTTTTACTAGGCAAGTCAGTAAAGAACAATATATATATATATATGGATTTCACATGACTGGGCAGGGGTGCAGCCATGGGTGGGCCCATGCCCTCCCAGGCCCACCGACTTGGGAGCCAGGCCCAGCCAATCGGATTGAGTTTTTTTCCCCACAAAAGGGCTTTAGTACAGACCGGTTGGCTGGTCTCAGACGATCCCACAGGTAAAGAACTCGATGTGGAGGTCCTGGGCGAGTATTGTTACCAATGCTCTGTGGTTGTGAGCCGGTTGGATGTACTACTAAATTCACTAAAATGATGTTGAAGGCGGCTTATGGTAGAGAAATTAACATAAAATTCTCTGGCAACAGCTCTGGTGGACATTCATGCAGTCAGCGTGCTTATTGCATGCTCCCTCTACGTGAGACATCTGTGGCATTGTGTTGTGTGGCAAAACTGCACCCACTGAGCGCTGACGGTCATGTGTCGTCGCAATCTTAACTCTCTTTCTCTTCCATTACTCACTCCTTTTCTATCCTATCATCTATCCTTTCTGCTATATCCCTCTCTCTCCTTTCTTCTCACTCTGCCTCTTCGACCCTATTCTCCTCCCTTTCCGCATCCTTTGGTTGACGACAGCCACTCCTCATTCACATAGCCTATTGAGTCCACTGGTCCAAGTCGCACAGAACTCCTGCAACTAGTGATGCCCGGGCCGACCGACAACCTGACCGACAACCATCTCTGGAGACGTTCTCCCATTTCTCACTTCCCTCATCAACTCATCCTTGACCACTGGTTGCGTCGCTTCTGACTTCAAGATGTCTAGAATCGCTCCCCAAATCAAAAACGACAGACCGTTCTTTCGGACCAACTCTCTCGTTCTCTCTCAGAACAATCACTCAACCGAGACCACTCCCCTTTGTGTCACAGAGGCTCTCCTCACTGCCGGAGCTCTCCTCGGTTTTCATCCTCCTAGATCAATCCACTGCCTTCGAGACTGTGAACCATCATATCCTCCAGTCCACCCTCTCAGGGCCATGCATTTCAAGCTCCTGGATCTGTGTCTGCACCACATGCTCTCACTACTGGTGTCCCCCAGGGCTCGGTTCTAGGCCCTCTTCTCTTTTCTCTCTAAACTAAGTCACTCAGCTCTGTCATATCCTCACATGGTCTCTCCAATCATTGCTATGCAGATGACGCTCAACTACTTTTCTTATTTCCCCTCTGACACCCAGGTTGTGACATCTCTCTGCATGCCTGGAAGAGATCTCATCTTGGATTTTTGCCCACCACATCCAGGGAAGGCCTGCCCATTCCAAAACCTCTCCATCACGGTGGACACCACTTGTGCCATCAAACCCCTGCATCTTATCCAGAGCGCCTGGTGTTCAACCTTCCCAACCTTCCCCTGCTCCTCTGCACAGCCCTCTAGCTTCCAGTCAAAGCTCGCATCCACTATAAGACCATGGTGATTGCCTACTTAGCAGCAGGATTAACTGCCCCTCCCTACCTTCAGGCTATGCTCAAACCCTATATCCCAACCCAACCACTCCGGTCTGCCACCTCTGGTCTTTTTTCCATCCCACCCCTACGGGAGGTCAGCACCCGCTCAGTCCAGTCAAAGCTCTTCTCTGTCCTGGCACTCCAATGGTGGAACCAGTTTCCCCCTGATGCTAGGACAGCGGAGTCCCTGCCCACCTTCCAAAAACGTCTGAAACCTTACCTCTTCAAAGAGTATCTTAAATAAGACGTCTCAGTCAGTCTAGTCTGCATCTTCCACAAAAGTGTATAAAAATGTACTCTATTTTACTATTAGCTCTAACTTTGCTGATAACTTTTTTTTTTTGGAGAAAAATGTACTTATTACAACTGTGATATGGTTGTCTCACCTAGCTACCTTAAGTTAAATGCACTAACTGTAAGTAGCTCTGGATAAGTGTCTGCTAAATGACTAAAATGTAAAATTAAATGAAAAAATTAAATAGGGTCTTCATTATTCGCTTGGAAATCTTGCTACAAATGGATGGAAACTTAGCTACTGTCTGCGTCCCATTTACAGATACATTACAGATACAGCAAACACTTAAGTATTCACCTGACAAGTACTGTTGACTGGCTCAACCCACTGTGACTCACTGTTTCTCAGTGGGAGCAGTCAGTAGTAGAAGAAGAAGAAGGCATCTATTGGAGTATTTATTGTGGGAACTGTGTGTGGTTTCTGCACTCTGTGACAGAGCTAGAAGGCTAGAACACACAGGACGATGGGTGGCGGGGGAGGCGACTGCTGTGCGATACTGACAGGGCGAGGGGGACCAGGCGCAACCCCTTGCAGCGCTCCCATCCTGTCCTGTTAATTACCCTCTCCCCAGGTCCCGGTTTCTCCCCAACCCCTAAACCTCCAGCCCCCCTCTCACCGCCTGTTTTGGAGCTGTCCATCCCACGCCATCCCGCAGGATCAAATGGGCCTCAGGAAGCTACTGGAGCCGAGGAGAGAAGAGTTTATCTTGGACTCTATCCTGTGCCCACCCTCACCCCTCCATCTCCTCTGTGTACTCTGGCTGATGAGTTTCAGAAGAAAGGTCTTTCTGTCCATTTTGAGCCTGTAATCGAACCCACAAACGCTGATGCACCAGATACCCAACTAGTCTAAAGAAGATCAGTTGTATTGCTTCTTTAATCAGCACTACAGTTTTCAGCTGTGCTAAAATAATTGCAAAATAGTTTTCTAATGATCAATTAAAATTATAAACTTGGATTAGCTAACACAACGTGCCATTGGAACACAGGATTGATGGTTGCTGATAATGGGCCCCTGTACAACTATGTAGATATTCCATTAACAATCAGCTGTTTCCATCTACAATAGTAATTTACAACATTAACAATGTCTACACTGTGTTTCTGATCAATTTGCTGTTATTTTAATGGGCAAAAAAAATGTGCTATTCTTTTAAAAACAGGGACATTTCTATTTGACCCCAAACTTTTGAACGGTAGTGTATGTTATACACTGGACTGCAGTCTGCTATGAAATAGGGTTTCACGCCTTACAAAGTATGATTTCAAACATGTCATTCTGAATTACATGAGTGAAGAAACATGAAGGGGAGTTTAATCCATGATTAAAACATTTAAATAATATGGCACCACAACAAACATGCCATGAGAGGGCCGCCCACCAACACTCACGGACCAGGCAAGGTGGGCATTAATCAGAGAGGCAACAAAGAGACCAACGATAACCCTGAAGGAGCTGCAAAGCTCCACAGCGGAGATTGGAGTATCCGTCCATAGAACCACTTTAAGTCATACATTCCACAGAGCTGGGCTTTACGGAAGAGTGGCAGAAAAAAAGTAATTGCTTAAAGAAAAAAATAAGCTAACACGCTTGGTGTTCACCAAAATGCATGTGGGAGACTCCCCAAACACAAAGAAAGAAGGTTCTCTGGTCAGATGAGACTAAAATGTAGCTTTTTGGCCATCAAGGAAAATGCAATGTCTGGCGCAAAGCCAACACCTCCCATTACCCAAGAACAATATCCCCACTGTGAAGCATGGTGGTGGCAGCATCATGCTGTTGGGGTGTTTTTCATCGGAAGGGACTTAGAAACTGGTCAGAATTGAAGGAATGATGGGTGGCCTTAAATACAGCAAAAGTCTTGAGGGAAACATGCTTGTCTTCCAGAGATTTGAGGCTGGGACAGAGGTTCACCTTCCAGCAGGACAATGACCCTAAGCATACTACTAAAGCAATACTCAAGTGGTTTAAGGGGGAAAATGTATTGCAATGGCCTAGTCAAAGCCCAGACATCAATCCAATTGAGAATCTGTGGTATGACTCAAAGATTGCTGTACACCAGCGGAACCCATGCAGATTGAAGTAGCTGGAGAAGTTTTGCCTTGAAGAATGGACAAAAATCCCAGTGGCCAGATGTGCCAAGCTTGAGACATACCCCAAGAGACTTGCAGTTGTAATTGCTGCAAAAGGTGGCTCTTCAAAGTATTGACTTTTGGGAGTGGGAGGGGGGGTGAATTGTTATGCACGCTCAAGTTTTCAGTATTTTGCATCTTTAAAGTGGTAGGCATGCTGTGTAAATGAAATGATACAAACCCCCCAAAAATCAATTTCAATTCCAGGTTGTAATGCAACAAAATAGGAAAAATGCCAAGGGGGGAATATTTTCACAAACCACTGTACCTACAGTACGATCCAGATGCCCTCGTATCATCCCACTGTTGTCATACAGTAATCAGGAATGCTGAGGCAGGCGACAGCCTTTATCCCCACTGGAGTGAGACTACACGGATTAAAATATAAGAGAGATGGCATTACTCAGCTCATCGGAGCAACGATGTCTCGCCATCCTTCCTCCCTCCTTTCCTCCCTCCCTCTATCCCTGACACAGCCAAATGTCCCCTAATCACTCTTGGATCACTCGGCTAATGAGCAATTATTTTTTTCATGGCAAGCAGGGGAGAGACGTATGTATCTATCTATCATTGATTGATGTGATAATCCACAGATCTGCCCAGGAGGCTCCAGGCTAGAGCCAGAGCCCTGGCTGGCGCTGGCTTCGAGAGGGGTTTTCAACATTGTTCCCTCAAATTTTGGGGTGTACTGAGCTAATCTTTGGTATTGTGAGCAGAAACATGATCATTTATAGTGAACTCTGAGGCTGTACCCTCACAGTTTTAGACAGTAGCCAATAGGCTATTGTGGCTATTTGAGCATAATGTAAGCCTACCATGTAGCAAATCCCATAACATTTTCACATGGAAATATCTTTGATTTCTATGATATAGCCTACGGTAGCCTATATGTGGTGTTCAATGCAGGCCTACATTGCATGAGACTTTTAAAAAGTTTTTTACATTATGAAGAGCTTGACATTAATTCATGTTTTACATGGTCTGTAACACAATGGGCCAAATATGTGACTTTAAATTGCATTGTATTATGTTGTATGATGCAAGAAACCACTTTACAAAATAAAATGTATTATTATTACCATACAGAGAATTAGATAATGTAGACTATCCCTCTGTCTATTGGCTTATTTGCATATTCAAGCCTGTCTTAAATTACAACACTGCCCCTTTAATTAAGACATTAAAGCTTTTTACCTAACATGCTTTTCAAAGACAGCCTGAAATGTAGCCTTGTAGGAAGTAGTAACTCCTCATTGGTGACCTATACTTATCAATAACTGGGCTAATAACTTGCTAACTAGCAAAGAATATCAGCAAATGTGCACATTCTGCACTCTGAACTGATCTGAAAAGCGCATTCACTCAGGGGTGATGTGATTGAAAGACCGCTTGTGGGCTACCCCTGCCAAGATATTTATACTCTGTTTCGCTTTGGCTCTGCCTACAGCAAAATCACAGACTCAATCTTGCAAAGTTAGATTTGTTTTTGTTTGTTACATAGAAAAGGGGATGATATAATGTTGATTTGGTCATAGAAAAAAATATCTATACAGTGGAAACTAATGGGGCGAACTCAGTGAAGTTCAATCTCTTGCATCTCTGTTCCGCATAGTATTTCTTCTGTGTGACAGTGCTGGAACAAGTGTGTGGCTGTGCTTGCTTGACATTGGTTGTCACCAAGGTTAAGTTAAGTCAGACACAATTGTCATGTAAATTGTTATGCAGGTGAATGAGGACCCAAAAGCGACTTGGCGAAAACAGGGCGAAAACAGAGTCTTTAATCCAGTAAAGTAAAATACAATCAAAAAACACAATTTCCACTCGTAATGACGAGAACAGACTGGAGACTCGATCTTGAACAGCAGGTTGCCTCGGGAAGGCACTTGAACTTAGCAGACTCAGACACCTGCTCACCACGCAGCATCTGAGGGAAACACGACACGACAGGGCGATACACAAACACAGCACGGTGAACAATAGACAAGGATCCGACAAGGACAGAAGTGGAAAACAAGGGGAGAAATAGGGACTCTAATCAGAAGACAAAATAGGGAACAGGTGTAAAAAGACTAAATGAGTGAGTTAGGAGAATGAGGAACAGCTGGGAGCAGGAACGGAACGATAGAGAGAGGAGAGAGAGGGAGGGGGAGAGAGAGGGATAGAAAAAAGGGAACGAACCTAATAAGACCAGCAGGGGGAAACGAACAGAAGGGAAAGCATAATGACAAGACAATATATGACAAAACATGACAGTAATCAATAGTATCTGGTGCTGTGGGCCGGGTGGGAGTCAGAGAGATACTGTTGGACAAGGGGGCCTCTCTGGAACCAATCCAGAGGGTCCAGATATTATTACGCTTCACTTTACAATACTTTTTTGGTCTTAATCACACATTACCAAGAGATAAACGAGAAAAGATCCCAAAACTTTCCCCCCCAGTAATTAAACAGTAGTACATTTTTGTGGGTTGAAAGCAGGAGAAAACTATAAAGCACTTTTAATGGGCTCTGGTTATTAGCCAAATTACCAGGAGTGACTCGTTTCTGCGGTGTAGCCTATCCTGACTTTAATTGAAGACCTAATGTTACAGTGAAATAGTGTAGTAGATTTTATGTCCCTCATATAACATTTTTATGTATAGTACTACATGGGCTAAATCGGCTGAACTATTCTACTATTTCAATGTGAAGTAGTAGTAATTATGAGCCTTTTGGAAATGTGTTCTGTGTGTTACAGTGGACTTTAGAATGGCTTAACTTTACACTTCCACGGTAAAAATGATTTGCACTGAGTGTATGGGTAGTATGGAACTTGGTCTTGAACCATCAAGTGAGTTTGTGAGAAACTCTTAAATAGCACAGTGTTGGAAGTGGGGGAAATGCTTTGTAATGTGCCATGGGTTTGCAATGAGGTTGTGGATTGCTTTCCACTGTAGTAGTGCTTTAATAGTACTCTTTTTTTACTCTCCAGTAACCCAGTGTATTAGTGTATTGAAGCGAAAGGGAACGAGATGAGACCCGACGCAGACAATACCAGGAACAGACAGAGCCAACGGATGGAAAGACGGAAAGATTGTCCAAGAGAGGTGAAAAGTGAAGGGAAGCAAGAGAGGAATAGACATGCCTGGAGATGGAAAGAGGAGCGGAGGAGAAGAGGGAGCATGTGAGGGGGTGGTGGTGAGAGACCAGGAGATGAGCAGTGACTTTGACAGAGGGAGTCAGGGAAAGAGAGAGAGACAGGGAGATTGAGATATGGATAGTGACAATGGGGATGAGGGGGGTGGGAAGCTGCGGTAGAGAGGACAGTGTGTAGCGTTGGGGCCCGCCTCACTGCTCTCTACGTCTTCTGCAGGACTCTATCTTTTGCCTTATTCGGTCTGTGCCTTGTAGAACCAAACCTGTCCAGGGGTGAGTCTTATCCACTCATCCATCCGTCATCTCAGAGATGTCCTTAACGTTTGGGAGAGGGATTAGTGATGAGACTGTGGTAGCAGAGGTGTGTGTCATTTTGTGTGTTTTGTGGGTGCGCCTTTCAGTATGTGAGTGATTGATTGGGTTAGGACAACGTTGTGTCAAAGCTATAGAGCACTCTTTTGTTTTGCCAAAAATATAAATTAGATCATTGTTTGTCCACATATGAAACATATAACTATGCTTTTAAATGCTGCTTAATCCAGGTCCCATTGAACACATGGGCTATGTCCCGAATTCACCGTATTCCCTACCTAGGGCACTACTTTTGACCAGAGCCTTATGGACCCTGGTCAAAAGTAGTGCACTACATAGGGAATAGCGTACCATTTAAACGCAATCAGACCCCTTTGTGTTTTTAAGTAATGATAAACACTGGTCTGGAAGTGTGTTGTTATTGACTATTCCTGCTCTACACCATGGCTACACCCTTTGGGCCCTGGTCAAATGTAGAGCACTAAATATGGAATATATATGTCTCATTGAAAGCAAGACTTTGAAGCAGTGAAACTGTTCTATGTGCGCTATTTCTATGCATCCCATTCTTTTTTCCGTAAATGATTTTACTCCCTTTTCTCCCCAATTTCAGGGTATCCAATTAGTAGTTACAGTCTATGCACCACAGGAGTCGCTAGAGCTCAATGGGACAAGGACATCCCTGTCGGCCAAACCCTCCCCTACCGGACAACGCTGGGCCAATTGTGCGCCGCCCCATCGGTCTCCCGGTCGAGAACCTAGACTCAAACCAGGATCTCTAGTGACACAGCTAGCACTGTGATGCAGTGCCTTAGACCACTACGCCACTCAGGAGGCCCAAGTTTTTTGTTTTTGGGTCTTTTACTTTTGGTTTTGTACACCATCTTCAAACAGCTGAAAATACAATATTTTGGTTTATTGAAAATATATTTCACTGCGGTTTAAATGGTACAATGATTCTCTACACTATACATTGCTTGTTTTGTCACAAACTATTAGAATTTTAGCAACCAGGAAATGGCGGATTTCTGCTTATTGCACCTTTAACACAACTCTAATGAGTCTATCATTATTTACTTCCACTGCTTTATAGCACTAATTTGTGTTTGGCTAGATTGGATCAGTTTAACATTGCTCCAGGATTTGCAGCTAATACTAGCTAATACTGCCTCAGGCATTTTATGCTTTACTGATAAGCACTGCTGAAGTAGGAGATTATATAACACATGAACTGCTCCCCGGGTCACTCAGGTTCTGTGTGGAACATTCCTCGGCACACACAGACACGCACACACAATCACACGCACTTGCACACACACACACTGAGGCGTGATGCTAAGGCCCTCTCTGTGCACCCACTGAGTGGACTTAATCTCCCCTGCTACAGGACCACAGCCATGGGGGAGAGAGGGGGAGAAGAGGGACCCAGGGCCCAGCAGGGAATGGAGGGAAAGGGGGAAGTGAAAGAGGCTGGGATAGGGGGAGGTAGAGGGTATGAGGAGAGAGAGATGGTGGAGAGCAGGGTCTCTAAGGTCTCCAGGGCACAGCAGGGAAAGGATGTAAAGAGGGTAGAGAGAAGGAGAGAAAGGCTATAGAGGGCTACAGGAAACCGCAGTGGAGAGGAGACAAGGGTGTTGAACGCTATCTGCAATAATGCTGAGGAAACAGATGAAAACAAATGTCCCCATTTGCACTGACACACGTGCACTGACACACCACTACTATTATCTTCTCTACCTTTCCGGTCTCTTTCTGCCTCACCTGAACATTTCTCTTTATTTGGATGAATTGAATCCACCATGTGCCGTATCTCAAACAGCATACCAGAGACTGAATGGGAACTTTATTTTACTGTATTTCACACAGGTTTTTAGGCTGTTTATTTACCTTTGGATTATACCTTCCAGCTTTGCTGTTGGATTCCTGAGAGACAGGCTGGTTTCCCTCTCTGCCTCTCCTTTGTACTGAAGGGAATAAATTAGGACTGGGCGGTATACCGTTTTTTGCGATATACCTGTATTGATGCACGGACCGGTTTGGGTTTTTACTTGACCTTTTATAACGGCATTTTAAAGTTTGGTTTGTTAAATGTGATACGGAGTGTGTAACAACCATTTTTATACGTAGTTTAAAAATCGCTACTTGAGTCGTCTCTCTTCACTCTCTCTCTCTCTATGCCGCTTTCCACACAGACCTAGCCCCGGTTCCTGTCACTCAAGGAGCGCATTTGTTGGTCCTCGACCACGAGACACTTGCGTTCAGTCTGCATGGTCAATGCATATGCAACAATGTTGATGACAACGATGCAGTTGTCACTTAGCCTTTTAATATACATCTATTAGCATTCTATAATTACACTATTAGCTTGTGTTTCTTACATCTGCAAACAGCTAGTTTGTCTTTTCTTTTAGCAAGTTGTTCCTAAATCTTGTTAGCCACTGATTGTTAGCCGCTAATGCTAATTGCTAGCTGGCTAATACGTACTGAGTAAGTGCAAGCTTAACTAGCTTTACAGCCTGATAATACCAGTGATGGTGTAGACCTAAATCAGCATGTTGTTTGTGCAACAGTATCTTCTAAATTCAGTCAATGTAGCCAAAGAGTATAGGGTCCCCTAGGACACACCTATCAACACCTATCTTACCCTGTCAAAATAATTCCTCCCTGGCATTTTCATTCGTTGTCATGTCAAACAATACTATTAAAAGTGCCCACTATTATATTCTAACTATATAATTAGAATAGACATTCTATTTCCATGATTCCAACAGTTATCCCAAGTGTTTTGCTCTAAATCACAATTCAAATTGCAACATTTGGTTAAAAATAAGGCCCAAATTGCTTGCCCATATCATGCAGTCCTGCGTGGTAGCCCTACGTAATGATCTCAAATGCAGAAATTGATGAAGATTATTACTTTTTTTGTGGGTTGAAGTTTAATTGAACAGTATTAAAAAAATGTAAAATACGTAATTAAAAAAAAATACCATGATATAATATTTTGGCCATTATCACTCAGCCCTAGAGTAAATACAGTGTGAAGCAAAACAAAGTGGGTTAGAGGGGAATAATGCAAAAAAAGATACACGCTGGAAATGAAATTGTAAGCAAATTCATTTAACAGACAAGTGAGGCCTTGTTAGGCTAGGAAAGAGAGAGAGCGAGAAGGGTGTGTGTGTAAGTATAATCAATTATGAAAGGCCCGATCTCTGAGAAGTCAGGTAGGGTTTCGGCATTGTCTGAGCTGTCCACTGACGGGCCTCACTCGCTCACTGACTCACACTTATCTCATTCGAAAATCAAAATCGCAATAATATCTTAACAAAAATACTTTAATCTGTCAAAACTTGACAGCTAAAGGGGGTTTCCTTCCAAAGTTACAGTATTTGGTTCATACAGTTTTTAATAACATCACAAAATGACAAACAATATGACCTTATTATTCTTTAGGTCCCCAATGACCATTTCACACATAATTTATGATAGAATTATTGTTCCATTATCCACTTTTTGGATGATAGAGTTTAGGGCAAAAGTCTGTGAACAAAGATATTCCTTTCGCTGATACTAGAGAGCCAGAGAGTCCTCTGCTGCATAACATTTACGACCAGGTGTGAGGTGTCAAAAAGCGGCCCAGCACCCCTCTCCCCTCTTCTGTGGGTGAGAGAGGGCCAGGTTACTTGTCAATCATTGCCAAGCTGATCATTGGATCCTCACAGGAGAGTTATGACAAAAGTGTTAGTCTCATGTTTCATGAGCTGAAATAAAAGATCCCAGAAAAGTGTATTACGCACAAAATATTGTTTATCTATTTTAGTGAGCATTGTTTCTCTTTTAATGAGCATTTCACTCTGCAAAGATATGCCATACCTGTCAGGTGGATGGGTTATCAAGAAGCTGATTAAATATGACCATTACACAGGTGCACCCTGTGCTGGGCACAATAAAAGGTTACTCTAAAATGTGTAGTTTTGTCACTCAACACAATGCCACAGATGTGTCAAATTTTGAGGATGTGTGCAATTTGCATGCTGACTGCAGGAATGTCCACCAGAGCTGTTGCCAGATAATTTAATGTTTATTACTCTACCATAAGCTGCCTTAGAGAATTTGGCAGTATGTCCAACCTATGCCCTCCCAGGTACACCCATGGCTGTGCCCCTGCCCAGTCATGTGAAATCCATAGATTAGGGCCTAATGCATATATTTCAATTGACTGATTTCCTTATATGAACTGTAACTCAGTAAAATAGTTTAAATTGTTTCATGTTGCGTTTATACTTGTGACCCGATTCAGGAAAATATGCTTTTGTCGCAAGTCACGACTTCACAAAAGAGCCGTGTGAACGTGAATATAAAAAAAAAATCCTATTATATATACTATTTTTTTGTGGCAGAAAATGCCTTCTCAAACGTGAACTTTCATGTGCATTAATACAAACTTGTATGCCATCTGTAAATATGAATAAAATTGTTAAATTACTAGCCTTGTTGGTTAAGGCAACCTTCCCACTAGCCATGATTGGCTGATATAATGAGTGGGCTGGACATGCCAAGGGAGGAGTTGAGATTGGTCTGCCATATTAAAGGCTTCTGTCTATTTGAGCTCGTCAATCTGTGTTGGTAATCGTGTCGAACTCGGCCTTTTAAAAATGTATTGTGTAGTAGAGCTGCATAAATGTTGCTCTCCACTTCCTGGAGGATCAAGTTTTCAGATCAGTGGAATTAGAGTATGATAGCTGAAGAGATGGAGAAAACACCTGTCTCCGGATAACATCTTCAAAATAAGGCAACCGTGGTATGGCACTCCTGCCAGGGAGATGCGTCCATAATGCATGACGTATTCAGTTAAGATAGCTAGCTACATTTTCAGATATTAAACATTTCTAATTTTGACAGAAAGTGGTTTAATTTCAAGCTAAAGTGTACTGTTAGCTAACTAGCTAATGTTAGCTGGCTGGCTCCCTAGCTGACATTATTTGGTTCCCAGAGCCATTTTCTTTTCAAGTTAGAGCCTAATGTTAGCTAGCTAACATTGGACCTTGTTGGCTAATTCCCACCACTGTGACATTGTTGGCACTTTGTTTATTGTTGTTTAACTAGCTAACATTAGCTGTCTGTCTCGTTAGCTAACCTTACGTGACGTGTGATCTTAAACGTTGTTTACCAAGCTAGGTAAATTATTTTACCTAGCTAGCTCGCTATATGTCTTAAGCTAAAGTGTACTGTTAGCTAGCTAACGTTAGCTGGCTGGCTCCCTAGCGGATGCTATTATTTGTTTCCCAGAGCTGTTTGCTTTTCTAGTTAGAGTCTAATGTTAGGCATTGTTGGCACTTTGTTAATTGTTGTTTAACTAGCTAATGTTAGCTGACTGGCTCATTTAGCTAATGTTACGTGATGTGTGTGATTACGCTGTTTACCTAGGTAGGTTAATTGTTTACCTAGCTAGCTAGCTATATGTATTAAGCTAAAGTGTTCCGTTAACTAGCTAATGTTAGCTGGCTGGCTCCCTAGCGCACGTTATTATTCGTTTCCCAGAGCGGTTTGCTTTTCTAGTTAGAGACTAATGTTAGGCATTGTTGACACTGCAGAGTTGGTTAGGCTGTTTTCATTCATTTTATCCAGAGGTAAACAAATCATCGGTCAGAGTGTCAAGTGTGCGCTTCGAGTGAAACGAGATGGGTGGGGCTAATGCTTAAGAGGCTGTGAACGATACTGAATGGGTGTAGACAAAGAAGAGCTCTTCATCAGATACCAAAACATTCAAAGGCGATTTTCTCAAAAGTGAGTTTACAAGCAGAATTATTTCCCCATTGTTCCTCAAATGCAGTGTATGAGATACCATGGTGTAGCCCTGAGTCTCTACTTTTATCCAATGTAAAAAACACCATTTCCCATTTTGCAACGTAAGACAGAATCGAGGTGGTGAGTCACATGTTTGATCAGTACACATATAATGTATATACAAAAGGTTTGGGCTAGGCCCTTTAGCTCCAGTGATGGGAAGTCTTAACGCTACAGTGTACAATGACATTGTAGACGATTATGTGCTTCCAACTTTGGGGCAACAGTTTTGGGAATGCCTTTTCCTGTTTCAGTATGACAATGCCCACCTGTACAAAGCGAGATCCATACAGATATGGCATGAATTGGAACACCGACTGCGAGCCAGGCCTAATATATCAACATTAGTGCCGACCTCACTAATGCTCGTGGCTGAATGAAAGTCCCTGCAGCTGTGTTAAAACATCTAGTGGAAAGCCTTCCCAGAAGAATGGAGGCTGTTATAGCAGCAAAGGGGACCAAGACCATATTAATGCCCATGATTTTGGAATGAGATGTTCGAGATGTTTGGTCATGTAGTGTATCTATTTGAATATTCAATGTTTGGTAACTGAACATTGCCCAGGGGCAGCACAGGTTTATGCTGTCATCATGTTCATGTTATTTTATCTTTTTTTGTGGTGACCATAATATAGAGGACCAGTTGAAAATATATTTTTTTACCCAGAATAACATCATTTGTTCTTCCTTGACCTTGCCTTGTGTTCATTATTGACATTAAGCTATACATTTACACATGTTATTTGAAGGGTAAGAAGTAAAATCCAGATTTAGGGAGTGTGACATCTCCCTAACATACAGTGTATCAGGGGTGTATCCACTGGAAACCAAAAGGAAACAAACAGGCCGAAACAGGGAGGTATCTACTTGAAAAATAAACTCATTTTAGTTGCAAAATGTTTTGCAATAGTCTTCTACAATGTGCACAAATGAAATACACCCCAGTCCTTGAAATGAGATGTGGATAAAATGTAAGTGTCGAGTCATGTTCCCTTGTGGCACCCCACTAGACCCAACACTCAACTCGGTGACATTAACAGTAAATACCAGTAAACAAACACTGCAATTAGCAAGAAGCTTAATTATGCCCTCCTCATATTAAGTGTGATTATGCCTAATTAATATCAACCTTACAGTTGGCCTAATGATGCTGTGCTAACAGATAAGCTCTCTCTCTCTAAATATAATTAACACTTCCCTTCTTTATTTAAATATTTTGCCAGACAGACAGTGAGTTTCACGAGGTCATTAACACCTAGATATCCTGATTATGAGGCATTAAAGAGTGTGTAAATGAGCAGTTCATGTTAAATTCCCCATCCATTAGTAGTCAGTGTCACGCCTGCTCCCGCACTTCTCCCTGGAGCTCGAGGACGCCGGGCTCCACAGCATTACACACTCCTGCCACCATCATTACACACACCTGATTCCCTCGTCACATGCATCAGCAATCATTTGGACTCACCTGGACTCAATCACCTGTTATTTCCTTCCTTATATCTGTCTGTCCCCCGCTTCCGCATTAACATTCGTATGCCGTTTTGTCACCCATGTGCTGACACTGTTCCTGTCTTGTTCCTTGTCTGTTCCTCATTAAATGTTTGACTCCCCGTACCTGCTTCCCGACTTCAGCAGCGGTCCTTACAGAATGCGGAAGCCATCAAACGGCGCATCAGGGTGTGCTGGCATTTCGGTTAGTGGTGACATCGGGTCCAGGGGCCGCCGCCGATAGAACCAGGGGTGCCTAAGCCAGCTCATCAGAATTCCTAACTGGCTCGAGAGGTTTCCTTGCCCTGGATGGCTCGGCAGGCACACATCCCACGTCAGGCCTCAGCCGGCTCACCAGGCTACCACGCCTCTGCCAGCTGGTCAAGATTTTACCCCCAGCCGGCTTGCCCAGTGCCCGTGCCTCGGCCAGCCCGTCAGGCCCACCCAGGTGGGACGCCGGGTGTTGCCCCCTAGGGGAGGGGGGAGTACTGTCACACCTGCTCCCCAGCATTACGCATTCTTGCCAACATCATTACGCACACCTGCTTCATTCGTCACGCGCATCAGCGATCATTTGGACTCACCTGGACTCAATCACCTGTTATTTCCTTCCCCTGTCCAGACAGATATGTCTGTCAAATAATGTTATATCAACTGTAGCTTTGATTGGACTGATCATGTCAACATCATACTTTCAAAATCTTAGCGAGACAAGTAGTCATCATCATGACTCAACAATCTTGTCATATTGTTGTAACTTTAATGTGTTACAGAGTTAATGTTTAAGTTAATTCATGGAGCTGTATCTAAAGATATTTCTTTACAGTTATTTACATATGCAATTGTATTGGTTTGTATTGAATTTGACTACAAGTTCCAGAATGCCTTGCGACAGGAATGAGAGAGATAACGCGCCAGTTATGTGCAGGTGCAAAGTGATTAAGCTGATTTTCCACTAGCATCTTACCTGCATTGCTCTGTAGAATCTAAAGTTATTAAATGTAACGTGAACAAGTATTATTACAAAGAAGCTTTCATATCAAACCCGACGTCCCGAGTCATTACTTTGAAGTTTGTCAATCTAAAACATATGAAGATAAATTATAGATTACATGTATCGGTGCTCATTGGCCATCGGCCATTGGACCTAAACATTAAACAACAGTTTGGAAATTGCATATTCAACAATGAGTGGTTTGGAAGGAATCAGTGGCTAACTGTGAGCGTCGCAAAGCAATCACTATTTTGCTTCCCCTGCCTACTATTTGGTGGAGAGGATGTGTGGTCCAAGTCTGGTCTCTTTTCCAAGCTTAAAAGGATAAACATTCACACCTAATACATATTGGCCAGAAAAGATTGAATACATTGGCCATGCTGTCAAACCAGCATTCCTTCTGCCGTGCTCAAAACATCTAGAAACTCGGAACTTGGACATCTCAGACCTTAGTGCGTTCAAGACAACTGGAAACTTGTAAAGAAACAAGCTCCAACTGGGAAAAAAACGTTTTGAACGGTCATCCAACTCATAATTCCAAGTTGAGATCTCGGGCCTCTTTCTAGAGCTCTGACCTGAAGATCACTGACATCATGATTAAACTATTTTTGTTGTTGTTGAGTTCCCAGTTCTCTTAAACCCCATAAATCCAGAGAATGCCAGAATTTGACAACAAAGTTTGGCCTCAAGAAGGACCACCTTTCTGTTCAAGTGAGCACAGCATAGCGGTCCAAAAATATGTATTGTATGCTGCTGCATAAATTATGTAATATGGCAGGGAGATAAGTATAAAGTAATACTAATTGTATGTTGTGTAGTAAGCTATTAGTTACCCAGTAGCTCACCCTAAGAATTTGGTCCCTCTTCCCATCAGAACTACTGTTCTGACTTGGTGGTGCACATACAGCCTAAAGCCTGTTTAACCTCTAGTGACTCCCCATCCCGCGTGCGGGAGCGTAATCATCGACTGACACTAATTAGCATAACGCAACGGACTTAAATATTCATAGAAAATATTTATATTCAAAATCACAAGTGAAATATATTGAGACGCAGTTTAGCATTTTGTTAATCACCCTGTCATCTCAGATTTTCAAAATATGCTTTACAGCCAAAGCTAGACAAGCATTTGTGTACGTTTATCGATAGCCTAGCATAGCATTTTGTCCAGCCAGCAGCAGGTAACTTGGTCACGGAGATCAGAAAAGCAATCAAATTAAATCGTTTACCTTTGATGAGCTTCAGATGTTTTCACTCACGAGACTCCCAGTTAGATAGCCAATGTTCCTTTTTTCCAGAAATATTATTTATGTAGGCGAAATAGCTCCGTTTATTCTTCACGTTTGGCTCAGAAACCGCCCGGAAATTGCAGTCACAAACGCCGAAAAATATTCCAAATTAGCTCCATAATATCAACAGAAACATGGCAAACGTTGTTTATAATCAATCCTCAAGGTGTTTTTCAAATATCTATTCGATAATATATCCACCGGGACAATTGGTTTTTCAGTAGGACCGATTGGAATAATGGCTACCTCTGTATTTTACGCGAGAATCACTCTGGGAGCCATCAGGTGACCAGTTGCGCAATGTAGCCTCTTACGGGTATTCTTTAACATAAATGCGTAAAACTACGTCACAATGCTGTAGACGCCTTGGGGAATACGGAGAAAAAGTAATCTGGTTGATAGCCAATTCACTGCTCAATAGGGACGCATTGGAACGCAGAGCTTTCAAAAGATGAGTCACTTCCGGATTGGATTTTTCCTGCAATATCAGTTCTGTTATACTCACAGACAATATTTTTACAGTTTTGGAAAATTTTGAGTGTTTTCTATCCTAAGCTGTCAATTATATGCATATTCTAGCATATTGTCCTGACAAAATATCCTGTTTACTACGGGAACATTATTTTTCCAAAAATGAAAATACTGCCCCCTAGTCACAAATTAAGGGAAATGTCATCATCAAATATTGTAAAAGCTTTCATTGTCTGCTTATATTCCCCTGTTATTTATCCTACGGTTCTAACTTGGTGTACAGGGAGAATACTGTAAGAACGCCCATGTTCTGAATTCAAAGTGCTTACCAAGATTTATATGCTAAAACCGCCACTCTCTAGATGTGGTGTTTGGCAGTAATGATTGACAAGGGTTCGTAGCCATCAGATCGCAAGCATCATTGTGAAGGTCATTCTTTAGATCTGGGTCGGAGCAATGGCGGAAGTGGATGTTCTGTTTGAAACTGATTGCAAGAAAGGAAAGGTAAAGTTGTCGTGAAATCTAGTATAACCAAGCCTAGTTTAAACTCGTTTTTAGTCTGAGTGAGGGTTTTGGACTGATGGAGTTACCTGGTAGATTCATTTGACTTCTCAATAAAAATCATGGATGTGTTGGATAATGATATATTCCAACGTCCACAGATGTCCGGAATTAAACTATACTATACTCTAGTGTACTGTAGTCTATTCTATTAAATCAACTCTACTGTCCTGTACCGTAACATACCATATCGTACTCTACTGTACTAAACTATGCCTTACTGTACTGTGATGTTCAAACTTGTGAAACAGCCTAGACATCTATGATTCGTTCTAATCCAGAGTGATTTACAGTCAGTGCATTCAGGTAGATAAACAACATATCACATCCATAGAAACGAAAAAAATATTCTGTAACCGTTACTGAAAATGTTATTGGAGTGGTCTGTTGGTTTATTCTGTAGATTGGACTACTTTGAACATAATATTTGCCAGTTTTAGAGCTTTTGAAAAAGCTAACATAGGTGCATGTGACAGATGGGAGCAATAATAAATATTCTGTTGGACTCTTCAGTTGGCTCCTCTTTCCTATATTAAGAGGCTTGAACAAGAGCAGTACTGATTTGAATGAACGAATCCATACCTCGGGTTTATCACCTTTGGAAGGCGGGGCTTGGTGTTCATTGGCCGTGTCAGGCGTGATTCTAATGTTCTTCAGTAGAGGGCCCTTGCGTGCAAATTCCCCATAGCTGTGTTGTACCTCATTTCCCTCCTTCAGGGAACAGTACTTACAGTCATAAATGTACATTTTCACTCTAGAAAATTTGAATTTTCTTAAAACACACACACTGAATGTGTACTATGTGTGTGTTTGTTGCAGTGTGGAGCAGGCAATGTTGTGGAGTGTGGGTTTCGGTGGCAGGATGACGGTGGCCAAGCTTCTCCTATCCTTCTTCATCCTAAACTCCTTTTGCGAAGGTGAGTCCTCACTACTTACTATTTACTCTCCATGTTATCCCTCTCTCATATCCTTCCATGAAATCACATTCCACTCCTACATTCCTTTTGTTCTCCTCCCTCTCCTCTTCTCAAAACCCACATTTTCCTCCCTTATAATTATTTTTGTTTTGTTTTACATATCTATCAATCGCCAATCCCTCTTATCACTTCTTGTCTCTTTAGTCTAGCTTTCTTCATCTATACCTGGTGATCCATCTTGAACAATATGTCTGCCTGAACTGTCAGGACACGGTTACGAACTCAGGTCTCTAGTGTGAGAAACAGTCACTTAGTAAACTGAGCCACTAATAGTCGGCATAACCCAGAAGATGAGGCAGACACAGCAGTACTAGAGACGGTGATTTAATAAAGAAAAAAGGAAAAGATCTTCAGGCAAAAATATAAATCCACAACATCATGTTGCCCAGCAACAGCCCCAAAACATCACTGCTCTAGAGGAGATCTGCATGGAGGAATGGGCCAAAATACCAGCAACAGTGTTTGAAAACCTTGTGAAGACTTACAGAAAACGTTTGACCTCTGTCATTGCCAACAAATGGTATATAACAAAGTATTGAGATAAACTTTTGTTATTGACCAAATACTTATTTTCCACCATAATTTGCAAATAAATTCATAAAAAATCCAGAATGTGATTTTATGGATTTCTTATTCTCATTTTATCTGTCATAGTTGAAGTGTACCTATGATGAAAATTACAGACCTCTCTCATCTTTTTAAGTGGGAGAACTTGCACAATTGGTGGCTGACTAAATACTTTTTTGCCCCACTGTATATGGATGAGCGATGGCCGAGCAGCATAGGCAGATGTAAT
Organism: Oncorhynchus gorbuscha; assembly: GCF_021184085.1. Lineage (NCBI taxonomy): Eukaryota > Metazoa > Chordata > Actinopteri > Salmoniformes > Salmonidae > Oncorhynchus > Oncorhynchus gorbuscha. The sequence continues at coordinate 33,862,363 of NC_060183.1, read as the reverse complement.
AGATGGTATAAGATACAGTATATACATGAGATGAGTAATGTAGGATATTTAATCATTGTTAAAGTGTCGTCATTTAACGTGACTAGTGATCCATTTATTAAAGTGTCAATGATTTGAGTCTGTATCTAGTCATCAGCCTCTCTGAGTTAGTGATTGCTATTTAACAGTTTGATAGCCTTTGGATAGAAGCTGTTTTTCAGTCTCTCGGTCCCAGCTTTGATGCACCTGTACTGACCTCGCCTTCTGGATGGCAGCAGGGTGAACAGCCACTTTTTGTCCTTCCTGTGACATCACTAGTTGTAGGTGTCCAGGAAGACAGGTAGTTTCCCCCCCCGGTGATGTGTTGTGCAGACCACACCACCCTCTGGAGTTCCTTGCGGTTGAGGGTGGTGCAGTTGCCGTACCAGGCGGTGATATTGTGCATCTGTAAAAGTTTGTCAGGTTTTTAGGTGACAAAACAAATGTATTCAGCACCCTGAGGTTGAAGAGGAGCTGTTGCACCTTCTTCACCACACTGTCTGCATGGATGGCCCATTTACGTTAGTCTGTGATATGCACGGCGAGGAACTTAAAACTTTCCACCTTCTCCACTACTTTCCCGTCGATGTTGTGTAAATGCGGTGGTTCACGCTTTCAGTTTTGCACGAAAGCCGCCATCTATTGATGGTTTCTGCACTTCCTAATAAACTCATTCACAGAGTCAGCGTATACATCAATGTTATTCTCTGAAGCTGCCTGGAACATTTCCCAGTCCGCGTGATCAAAATAATCTTGAAGCGTGAATTCCGATTGGTCAGACCAGCGTTGAATGGTTCTAGTCGCAGGTACATCCTGTTTGAGTTTCTGCCTATAGGATGGTAGGAGCAAAATGGAGTCATGGTCTGATTTGCCGAAGGGAATGTGGGGGAGGGCCTTGTATGCATCGCGGAAGTTAAAGTAGCGGCCAGTGTATTGTCCGCATGAGTGCCGCAATCGACATGTTGACAGAATTTAGGTAGCCTTGTTCTCAAATTTGCTTTGTTAAAATCATAGATGTACGCATGCACGCACACACACATATCCGTATTCCTGCAGTGTATGCCTATGCCTCCAGGTACTTAAACATTTATTATTTCTGTATAGGGATATCACAAGACCCTATAGTGCCTAACCTAATCCCACTCTTCTCTCTTTCTCTCCTCTTCCACAGCCTCCAACCAGCCTCCACGCTTCCAAAACTACTTTTTCCACTCCTATCTTCTCATCTACGAGAACACACCAGTCGGTGAGTCTTAGTGTGTGTGACCATATTTGATTTGTGTGTCAGCAGACGGTCCAGTTTTCATTTACGGAGATATGGAGGACCAGAGCAATATAGAACATTAACCTCTCTAGGGTAGGGAGGCAGCATTCAGAATTTTGGATGAAAAGTATGCCCAAATTAAACGGCCTGCTACTCTGGCCCAGAAGATATTTACATTTACATTTAAGTCATTTAGCAGACGCTCTTATCCAGAGCGACTTAGAAATTGGTAGATATGATATGCATATAACTGATAGATTTGGATAGAAAACACTAACATTTCCAAAACTGTTAAAATAGTGTCTGTGAGTATAACATAACTGATTTAGCAGGCGAAAACCTGCGAAAATCCATTCAGGAAGTATTTTTTTGTTGGTTTTGTAGTTTTCTATTCAATGCCATTACAGTATCCATTGACTTAGGACTACACTTGCAGTTCCTATGCCTTCCACCAGATTTCAACAGTCTTTAGAAATCGTTTCAGGCTTGTATTCTTATAAATGAGGGAGTAAGACTGAGGGAGTAAGACAGTCTGAACGAGTGGACCCTAACGTGTCTCAGAGCTTTTTCAGGCGCATGTGCATTTCTTGTCTACCTTTTATATTGACAACATCATTGTCCGTTTGAAATATTATAGATCATTTAGGCTAAAAAACAACCTGAGAATGGAATATAAACATCGTTTGACATGTTTCTATGAACTTTCTGGATACAATTAGGATTTTATGTCTGATTGTTTTGACTGAGTTTGAGCCTGTGGGTTACTGAAGAAAACGCGCTAACAAAACTGAGATTTTTGGATATAAAGAGACTTCATCGAACAAAAGGAACATTTATTGAGTAAATGAATGTCTTCTGATTGCCACCATATGAAGATCATCAAAGATAAGGGAATAATTGTATCTCTACTTCTGAGTTTTCTGCTTGGCTGGTTACTGTTTGTAATAATTTGTCAACTGGGCTATGTTCTGGGCTAGGTATGCTTTCGCCGAAAAGCATTTTATAAATATGACACTATGGTTGGTTTAACAAGAAGTGAATCTTTAAACATATGTAAAATATGTTTTGTTTTCTGAATTTTTATAATTAGCATTTCTGTAATTTAATTTGGCGCTCTTCAACCTCACTGGATGTTGGCCAGATGGGACGCTAGCGTTTATTCATGTATACGGGTAAAAGTCTAGCTATATTTTCAGATATCATACATTCCTAATTTTGTCAAAGTAATTTTAATTGAAAGTTAAAGCGTACTGTTAGCTAGCTAGTGACCGTTAGATTGCTGCATCGCTAGCAAACATTACATTTATGATCTGTGTGATAACATTATTCAGATCAGAAAATATTTGCATTGCTAGTTAAAACTTCTAATGGCTTGGGGAAGGGTTTTGACGTCGGGATGAGAACGTGCTCAATGTAAACTGCCTGTTACTCAGGCCCAGAAGCTAGGATATGCATGCAATTGGTAGATTTGGATAGATTGGTAGGTTTGGATAGAAACACAGTTTCCAGAACTGTTAAAATAATGTCTGGTGAGTGTAATAGAACTGATATGGCATGTGAAAACCTGAGGAAAATCCAACCCGGGAAGTGGGATTTTTTATGATTATTTTCAATTGGATGCCTATAGAGTATCTAATGGGTTAGGACCCAGATTGCAGTTGAAGCCTATGGCTTCCACTAGATGTCAACAGTCTTTAGACATTGTTTCAAGCTTGTTTCCTGCTGGTTTTGCACATGAACGAGTGCACGGTCTTCGTTGTTTTTCCTTTCTATTCAATACGCTATTGTCAGGTTGTCCGAATATTTAGATAATTGACAACCTGAGGATTAATTATAAACATCGTTTGACATGTTTCGATGAACTTTACCGGTACTATTAGGATGTATTCATCTGCATCTTTTGGCCGCCTTTGAGCCAGTGTATAACTGAACAACACACGTCAACAAAACTGAGTTTTTGGGATATATACAGGGACTTTATAGAACAAAACAAGCATTTATTGTGTAGCTGAGACTCTTGTGACTGCAACCATATGAAGATCTTCAAAGGTAAATGATACATTTTATCGCTATTCTCGCTATTTTGGTTGTAAAATGTTTGTATGCTTTTGTAAGCAGGGCACTGTCCTCAGATAATCACATGGTATGCTTTCGCCGTAAAGCCTTTTTGAAATCTGACAAAGCGGCTGGATTAACAATAAATTCAACTTTAATCCAATGTACAGTGATTGTATTTTTTATGGATGTTTATTATGACTATTTCTGTATTTTGAATTTGGCGCTCTGAAATTTCACCGGATGCTGTCGAGGTGGGTCTCTAGCAGAACGCTTGCGCCAGAAATGTTAAAGCCTAATGTTAGCTAGCTAACATTGAATGTAGTTGGTTAGCTCTTCAGCTACAATAGCTTGCGAAAGTATTCACACTCTTGGCATTTTTCCTATTTTGTTTCCTTACAACCTGGAATTAAAATCAATTTTTTGGGGGGGGGGGGTGTTTATATCATTTGATTTACACAACATGCCTACCACTTTTAAGATACAAAATATTTTTTTATTGTGAAACGAACAAGAAATATAACAAAAACAGAATTTGAGCGTGCATTAATTCACCCCCCCCCCCCCCAAAGTCAATACTTTGTAGAGCCACCTTTTTCAGCAATTACAGCTGCAAGTCTCTTGGGGTATGTCTCTATCAGCGTGGCACATCTAGCCACTGAGATTTTTGCCCATTCTTCAAGGAAAAACTGCTCCAGCTCCTTCATGTTGGATTGGTTCCGCTGGTGCATAGCAATCTTTAAGTAAAACCACAGATTCTCAATTGGATTGAGGTCTGGGCTTTGACGAGGCCATTCCAAGCTTCCGGTTTGGAGCGAGTGGTCGCATCGCACTTCGCTCCCGCAGGTAGCGGCATTACATTTTATTACATTTTTTATTACATTTCATTATATTTCATTATAGCACAACGGTTTGATTTGTCTAATCTTAGCAATTTCTTTTCAGCTAGCTACATAGCCGTCTTTGTATCAAAGAAAATTGCGTAATTATTGTATTTCGCCGTCCTAACGTAGTCTTCACTAGCCAGCTAGCTAACGTCCACTGATTAGCTGCACTGGAAAAACTATTACACTCAACTGAACGACTTGATTAGTGTAGTGTTAGCTAGCTACATAGCTGTCTTTGCTGTCTTCGTTCCAAGATAATTGTGTTGTTTAGGTTTAGAGTGTGTAGTCTTAGAGAGATTATCTTAATTTACCGAGGTTAGCTAGCCAGCTATTTGTCATCCTTAACGTAGGAGACTCTGCTAGCTAGCCAACAGCTAGCCAACGCTAGCCAACGTCTACTGAATAGAACTCAACAACCCGGTCGCATTCACAGGTAGTATCACATTTTCATTTAATTTCATTACAGTACAACGGTTTGATTTGTTTGATCGTAGCTAGCTACATAGCTAGCTACATAGCCGTCTTTGTATCAAAGATAATTGTGTAGTCTAGAGCGATTTTCTAGGTTAGCTAGCCAGCTATTGTCGTTCTTTTAACGCAACGTAACGTAAACAACACTACTAGCTAGCCAGCTAGCCCCCGAATAGCAGCACTGCAGAAACTATTACACTCAACGGAACGACTTGATTAGTGTAGTGTCAACAGCAGTACTGTATCATTTTAATCATTTTAGTCAATAAGATTCTTGCTACGTAGCTTAACTTTCTGAACATTCGAGACGTGTAGTCCACTTGTCATTCCAATCTCCTTTGCATTAGCGTAGCCTCTTCTGTAGCCTGTCAACTATGTGTCTGTTTATCCCTGTTCTCTCCTCTCTGCACAGACCATACAAACGCTCCACACCGCGTGGCCGCGGCCACCCTAATCTGGTGGTCCCAGCGCGCACGACCCACGTGGAGTTCCAGGTCTCCGGTAGCCTCTGGAACTGCCGATCTGCGGTCAACAAGGCAGAGTTCATCTCAGCCTATGCCTCCCTCCAGTCCCTCGACTTCTTGGCACTAACGGAAACATGGATCACCACAGACAACACTGCTACTCCTACTGCTCTCTCTTCGTCCGCCCACGTGTTCTCGCACACCCCGAGAGCTTCTGGTCAGCGGGGTGGTGGCACCTGGATCCTCATCTCTCCCAAGTGGTCATTCTCTCTTTCTCCCCTTACCCATCTGTCTATCGCCTCCTTTGAATTCCATGCTGTCACAGTTACCAGCCCTTTCAAGCTTAACATCCTTATCATTTATCGCCCTCCAGGTTCCCTCGGAGAGTTCATCAATGAGCTTGATGCCTTGATAAGCTCCTTTCCTGAGGACGGCTCACCTCTCACAGTTCTGGGTGACTTTAACCTCCCCACGTCTACCTTTGACTCATTCCTCTCTGCCTCCTTCTTTCCACTCCTCTCCTCTTTTGACCTCACCCTCTCACCTTCCCCCCCTACTCACAAGGCAGGCAATATGCTCGACCTCATCTTTACTAGATGCTGTTCTTCCACTAACCTCATTGCAACTCCCCTCCAAGTCTCCGACCACTACCTTGTATCCTTTTCCCTCTCGCTCTCATCCAACACCTCCCACACTGCCCCTACTCGGATGGTATCGCGCCGTCCCAACCTTCGCTCTCTCTCCCCCGCTACTCTCTCCTCTTCCATCCTATCATCTCTTCCCACCGCTCAAACCTTCTCCAACCTATCTCCTGATTCTGCCTCCTCAACCCTCCTCTCCACCCTCTCTGCATCCTTTGACTCTCTATGTCCCCTATCCTCCAGGCCGGCTCAGTCCTCCCCTCCCGCTCCGTGGCTCGATGACTCATTGCGAGCTCACAGAACAGGGCTCCGGGCAGCCGAGCGGAAATGGAGGAAAACTCGCCTCCCTGCGGACCTGGCATCCTTTCACTCCCTCCTCTCTACATTTTCCTCCTCTGCCTCTGCTGCTAAAGCCACTTTCTACCACGCTAAATTCCAAGCATCTGCCTCTAACCCTAGGAAGCTCTTTGCCACCTTCTCCTCCCTCCTGAATCCCTCCCCCTCCCTCTCTGCAGACGACTTTGTCAACCATTTTGAAAAGAAGGTCGACGACATCCGATCCTCGTTTGCTAAGTCAAACGACACCGCTGGTTCTGCTCACACTGCCCTACCCTGTGCTCTGTCCTCTTTCTCCCCTCTCTCTCCAGATGAAATCTCGCGTCTTGTGACGGCCGGCCGCCCAACAACCTGCCCGCTTGACCCTATCCCCTCCCCTCTTCTCCAGACCATTTCCGGAGACCTTCTCCCTTACCTCACCTCGCTCATCAACTCATCCCTGACCGCTGGCTACGTCCCTTCCGTCTTCAAGAGAGCGAGAGTTGCACCCCTTCTGAAAAAACCTACACTCGATCCCTCCGATGTCAACAATTACAGACCAGTATCCCTTCTTTCTTTTCTCTCCAAAACTCTTGAACGTGCCGTCCTTGGCCAGCTCTCCCGCTATCTCTCTCTGAATGACCTTCTTGATCCAAATCAGTCAGGTTTCAAGACTAGTCATTCAACTGAGACTGCTCTCCTCTGTATCACGGAGGCGCTCCGCACTGCTAAAGCTAACTCTCTCTCCTCTGCTCTCATCCTTCTAGATCTATCGGCTGCCTTCGATACTGTGAACCATCAGATCCTCCTCTCCACCCTCTCCGAGTTGGGCATCTCCGGCGCGGCCCACGCTTGGATTGCGTCCTACCTGACAGGTCGCTCCTACCAGGTGGCGTGGGGAGAATCTGTCTCCCCACCACGCGCTCTCACCACTGGTGTCCCCCAGGGCTCTGTTCTAGGCCCTCTCCTATTCTCGCTATACACCAAGTCACTTGGCTCTGTCATAACCTCACATGGTCTCTCCTATCATTGCTATGCAGACGACACACAACTAATCTTCTCCTTTTCCCCCTTCTGATGACCAGGTGGCGAATCGCATCTCTGCATGTCTGGCAGACATATCAGTGTGGATGACGGATCACCACCTCAAGCTGAATCTCGGCAAGACGGAGCTGCTCTTCCTCCCGGGGAAGGACTGCCCGTTCCATGATCTCGCCATCACGGTTGACAACTCCATTGTGTCCTCCTCCCAGAGCTCTAAGAACCTTGGCATGATCCTGGACAACAAACACCCTGTCGTTCTCAATTAACATCAAGGCGGTGGCCCGTTCCTGTAGGTTCATGCTCTACAACATCCGCAGAGTACGACCCTGCCTCACACAGGAAGCGGCGCAGGTCCTAATCCAGGCACTTGTCATCTCCCGTCTGGATTACTGCAACTCGCTGTTGGCTGGGCTCCCTGCCTGTGCCATTAAACCCCTTCAACTCATCCAGAACGCCGCAGCCCGTCTGGTGTTCAACCTTCCCAAGTTCTCTCACGTCACCCCGCTCCTCCGTTCTCTCCACTGGCTTCCAGTTGAAGCTCGCATCCGCTACAAGACCATGGTGCTTGCCTACGGAGCTGTGAGGGGAACGGCACCTCAGTACCTCCAGGCTCTGATCAGGCTCTACACCCAAACAAGGGCACTGCGTTCATCCACCTCTGGCCTGCTCGCCTCCCTACCACTGAGGAAGTACAGCTCCCGCTCAGCCCAGTCAAAACTGTTCGCTGCTCTGGCCCCCCAATGGTGGAACAAACTCCCTCACGACGCCAGGACAGCGGAGTCAATCACCACCTTCCGGAGACACCTGAAACCCCACCTCTTTAAGGAATACCTAGGATAGGATAAGTATTCCCTCTCACCCCCCCCTTTAAGATTTAGATGCACTATTGTAAAGTGACTGTTCCACTGGATGTCATAAGGTGAATGCACCAATTTGTAAGTCGCTCTGGATAAGAGCGTCTGCTAAATGACTTAAATGTAAATGTAAATGTAAATGTTTCCTCTTATATCACTCATGTTGCTTTAGCAGTATGTTTAGGGTCATTGTCCTGCTGGAGGGGGAACCTCCGTCTCAGTCTCAAATCTCTGGAAGACTGAAACAGGTTTCCCTCAATAATTCCCCTGTAATTAGCGCCATCCATATTCCTTCAATTCTGACCAGTTTTCCAGTTTCTGCCGATGAAAAACATCCCCACAGCATGATGCTTCCACCACCATGCTTCACTGTTGGGATAAGGTTCTCAGGGTGATGTAAAGTGTTGGGTTTGCCCCAGACATAGCCTTTTCCTTGATGGCCAAAAAGCTCAATTTTAGTCTCATCTGACCAGAGTACCTTCTTCCAAATGTTTGGGGAGTCTCCCACATGCCTTTTGGCAAACACCAAATGTGTTAGCTTATTTTTTTCTTTAAGCAATGGCTTTTCTTGCCACTCTCTGTGGAGTGTACGGGTTAAAATTGTTCTAAAATGGTCAAAATGGTTCTATGGACATATACAATCTCTGCTGTGGAGCTTTGCAGCTCCTTCAGGCTTATCTTTGATCTCTTTGTTGCCTGTCTGGTTAATGCCCTCCTTGCCTGGTCCATGAGTCTTGGTGGGCGGCCCTCTCTTGACAGGTTTGTTGAGGTGCCATATTCTTTCCATTTTTAATAATGCATTTAATGGTGCTCGGTGGGATGTTCAAAGTTTCAGATTTTTTTTTAACCGAACCCTGATCTGTATTTCTCCACAACTTTGTCCCTGAGCAGTTTGGAGAGCTCCTTGGTGTATTGGTGCCACTTGCTTGGTGGTGCCCCTTGCTTAGTGGTGTTGCAGACTCTGGGGCCTGTGACACTTAACTAAAGTCCACCTGTGTGCAATCTAACTAATTATGTGACTTCTGAAGGTAATTGGTTTCACCATATCTTATTTATGGGCTTCATAGCAAAGGGGTGAATACATATGCACGCGCCACTTTTCTTGTTTTTTAAAAACATTTTTATTTTTTAAATTTCATTTCACTTCACCAATTTGGACTATTTTGTGCATGTCCATTACATTAAATCAATTTAAATTACAGGGTGTAATGCAACAATATAGGAACAACACCAAGGGAGATTAATACTTTTGCAAGGTACCTGCAGATTCATACTACAGCTATGACAGTCTTACTATTGGTAGTAGTATGAGTTGGGATTTTGTCGGTTTATTGTTTAGCTAGCTAAACATGTCTTAACAAAGGACTCCACTTCATTAAATGATTCTCCAGGTGTGTCTGGGGGGTGATTAAGGCCATCTATTGTATTTAATGAACATGTGTACATTACATTTACATTTACATTTAAGTCATTTAGCAGACGCTCTTATCCAGAGCGACTTACAAATTGGTGCATTCACCTTATGACATCCAGTGGAACAACCACTTTACAATAGTGCATCTAAATATTTTAAGGGGGGAGGGGGTGAGAAGGATTACTTTATCCTATCCTAGGTATTCCTTAAAGAGGTGGGGTTTCAGGTGTCTCCGGAAGGTGGTGATTGACTCCGCTGTCCTGGCGTCGTGAGGGAGTTTGTTCCACCATTGGGGAGCCAGAGCAGCGAACAGTTTTGACTGAGCTGAGCGGGAACTGTACTTCCTCAGTGGTAGGGAGGCGAGCAGGCCAGAGGTGGATGAACGCAGTGCCCTTATTTGGGTGTAGGGCCTGATCAGAGCCTGGAGGTACTGAGGTGCCGTTCCCCTCACAGCTCCGTAGGCAAGCACCATGGTCTTGTAGCGGATGCGAGCTTCAACTGGAAGCCAGTGGAGAGAGCGGAGGAGCGGGGTGACGTGAGAGAACTTGGGAAGGTTGAACACTAGACGGGCTGCGGCGTTCTGGATGAGTTGTAGGGGTTTAATGGCACAGGCAGGGAGCCCAGCCAACAGCGAGTTGCAGTAATCCAGACGGGAGATGACAAGTGCCTGGATTAGGACCTGCGCCGCTTCCTGTGTGAGGCAGGGTCGTACTCTGCGGATGTTGTAGAGCATGAACCTACAGGAACGGGCCACCGCCTTGATGTTAGTTGAGAACGACAGTTTGTTGTCCAGGATCACGCCAAGGTTCTTAGCGCTCTGGGAGGAGGACACAATGGAGTTGTCAACCGTGATGGCGAGATCATGGAACGGGCAGTCCTTCCCCGGGAGGAAGAGCAGCTCCGTCTTGCCGAAGTTCAGCTTGAGGTGGTGATCCGTCATCCACACTGATATGTCTGCCAGACATGCAGAGATGCGATTCGCCACCTGGTCATCAGAAGGGGGAAAGGAGAAGATTAATTGTGTGTCGTCTGCATAGCAATGATAGGAGAGACCATGTGAGGTTATGACAGAGCCAAGTGACTTGGTGTATAGTGAGAATAGGAGAGGGCCTAGAACAGAGCCCTGGGGGACACCAGTGGTGAGAGCGCGTGGTGAGGAGACAGATTCTCGCCACGCCACCTGGTAGGAGCGACCTGTCAGGTAGGACGCAATCCAAGCGTGGGCCGCGCCGGAGATGCCCAACTCGGAGAGGGTGGAGAGGAGGATCTGATGGTTCACAGTATCGAAGACAGCCGATAGGTCTAGAAGGATGAGAGCAGAGGAGAGAGAGTTAGCTTTAGCGGTGCGGAGCGCCTCCGTGATACAGAGAAGAGCAGTCTCAGTTGAATGACTAGTCTTGAAACCTGACTGATTTGGATCAAGAAGGTCATTCTGAGAGAGATAGCGGGAGAGCTGACCAAGGACGGCACGTTCAAGAGTTTTGGAGAGAAAAGAAAGAAGGGATACTGGTCTGTAGTTGTTGACATCGGAGGGATCGAGTGTAGGTTTTTTCAGAAGGGGTGCAACTCTCGCTCTCTTGAAGACGGAAGGGACGTAGCCAGCGGTCAGGGATAAGTTGATGAGCGAGGTGAGGTAAGGGAGAAGGTCTCCGGAAATGGTCTGGAGAAGAGAGGAGGGGATAGGGTCGAGCGGGCAGGTTGTTGGGCGGCCGGCCGTCACAAGACGCGAGATTTCATCTGGAGAGAGAGGGGAGAAAGAGGTCAGAGCACAGGGTAGGGCAGTGTGAGCAGAACCAGCGGTGTTGTTTGACTTAGCAAACGAGGATCGGATGTCGTCGATCTTCTTTTCAAAATGGTTGACGAAGTCATCTGCAGAGAGGGGGGAGGGGGAGGAGGATTCAGGAGGGAGGAGAATGTGGCAAAGAGCTTCCTAGGGTTAGAGGCAGATGCTTGGAATTTAGAGTGGTAGAAAGTGGCTTTAGCAGCAGAGACAGAGGAGGAAAATGTAGAGAGGAGGGAGTGAAAGGATGCCAGGTCCGCAGGGAGGCGAGTTTTCCTCCATTTCCGCTCGGCCTTCCGGAGCCCTGTTCTGTGAGCTCGCATTGAGTCGTCAAGCAACGGAGCGGGAGGGGAGGACCGAGCCGGCCTGGAAGATAGGGGACATAGAGAGTCAAAGGATGCAGAAAGGGAGGAGAGGAGGGTTGAGGAGGCAGAATCAGGAGATAGGTTGGAGAAGGTTTGAGCAGAGGGAAGAGATGATAGGATGGAAGAGGAGAGAGTAGCGGGGAGAGAGAGCGAAGGTTGGGACGGCGCGATACCATCCGAGTAGGGGCAGTGTGGGAAGTGTTGGATGAGAGCGAGAGGGAAAAGGATACAAGGTAGTGGTCGGAGACTTGGAGGGGAGTTGCAATGAGGTTAGTGGAAGAACAGCATCTAGTAAAGATGAGGTCGAGCGTATTGCCTGCCTTGTGAGTAGGGGGGAAGGTGAGAGGGTGAGGTCAAAAGAGGAGAGGAGTGGAAAGAAGGAGGCAGAGAGGAATGAGTCAAAGGTAGACGTGGGGAGGTTAAAGTCGCCCAGAACTGTGAGAGGTGAGCCGTCCTCAGGAAAGGAGCTTATCAAGGCATCAAGCTCATTGATGAACTCTCCGAGGGGACCTGGAGGGCGATAAATGATAAGGATGTTAAGCTTGAAAGGGCTGGTAACTGTGACAGCATGAAATTCAAAGGAGGCGATAGACAGATGGGTAAGGGGAGAAAGAGAGAATGACCACATGGGAGAGATAAGGATCCCTATGCCACCACCCCGCTGACCAGAAGCTCTCGGGGTGTGCGAGAACACGTGGGCGGACGAAGAGAGAGCAGTAGGAGTAGCAGTGTTATCTGTGGTGATCCATGTTTCTGTCAGTGCCAAGAAGTCGAGGGACTGGAGGGAGGCATAGGCTGAGATGAACTCTGCCTTGTTGGCTGCAGATCGGCAGTTCCAGAGGCTACCGGAGACCTGGAACTCCACGTGGGTCGTGCGCGCTGGGACCACCAGATTAGGGTGGCAGCGGCCACGCGGTGTGGAGCGTTTGTATGGTCTGTGCAGAGAGGAGAGAACAGGGATAGACAGACACATAGTTGACAGGCTACAGAAGAGGCTACGCTAATGCAAGGAGATTGGAATGACAAGTGGACTACACGTCTCGAATGTTCAGAAAGTTAAGCTTACGTAGCAAGAATCTTATTGACTAAAATTATTAAAAATGATACAGTACTGCTGAAGTAGGCTAGCTGGCAGTGGCTGCGTTGTTGACTTTGTAGGCTAGCTGACAGTGGCTGCGTTGTTGACACTACACTAATCAAGTCGTTCCGTTGAGTGTAGTAGTTTCTACAGTGCTGCTATTCGGGGCTAGCTGGCTAGCTAGCAGTGTTGATTACGTTACGTTGCGTTAAAAGAACGACAATAGCTGGCTAGCTAACCTAGAAAATCGCTCTAGACTACACAATTATCTTTGATACACAGACGGCTATGTAGCTAGCTATGTAGCTAGCTACGATCAAACAAATCAAACCGTTGTGCTGTAATGAAATGAAATGAAAAATGTGATACTACCTGTGGAGCGAAGCGGAATGCGACCGGGTTGTTGAGTGCGGAAGTTCTATTCAGTAGACGTTGGCTAGCTGTTGGCTAGCTAGCAGTGTCTCCTACGTTAAGGAAGACAAATAGCTGGCTAGCTAACCTCGGTAAATTAAGATAATCACTCTAAGACTACACGCTCTAAACTACACAATTATCTTGGATACGAAGACAGCAAAGACAACTATGTAGCTAGCTAACACTACACTAATCAAGTCGTTCAGTTGAGTGTAATAGTTTCTACAGTGCTGCTATTCGGTAGACGGTGGACGTTTGCTAGCTGGCTAGCTGCTGGGCAGATAGCAGTGTAGACTACGTTAGGACGACGAAATACGAAGTTGCAATAGAAGTGCTGACTGTTTCACTTTGTTGTCCTCTTTCTTTTCCTTTTTCTTCTGTCCTTCTTTTGTCCTTATTTTGTCTTCCTTTCTTCTGTTAACTAGATATTTTTTGTTGTTATTCTTTGTAAGCTAGCTAGCTTCTTCCAGGAGAGTCCCTAGCAACTGCTTAGCAACAAGTAAACAATTCTGCTAGCAATTCACCTAGCTAAGATAACTGTACAATTTTATGAAAAAAATAGTTAATTTTTCAAAAGCCTGTCTTGTTTAGTTTGTTCCTTGTTTTGTCTTCTATTGAGTCTTGCAGTTTTCTCTTGATTTTTTCGATGTACTTCACTCTAAAAAAACATTTAAATCTCAATAAATACAGGAGCTCATTTTTCAGCAGCTGCTCAATTTAGAACTCCGGAATTACATGTCTAGACAATAGTGACCTATCCACTTAGCTAGATGTGGCTGTTTTTTTAATAGCATTTTCTTCACATGACCCATCAATTTAGCCAAGTTTGTCATGTACGCTTCATCTAACCATTATAAAATATTTATCTGGGCACATTCTGTTTTTGATATTGTACTATGCAAGTAACCATTTCACTGTACCTTTGAACCCTGTTTCCTGTGCATGTGACAAGTAAACTTAGATTTTATTTTATATAGTGTGTGTTTACCAGCGACTCAAATGTGAAGAACAAGATGACTAGAACTAGATAAAGTGTATTTTTACCTGGAGTTTTTCCTTATTGTAGGCTACTACTTTTACCACTTTTAGTTTTGAAATATTTGGTTGTTTACTAAACTACTCACTCTGTTTATCACATGGCCTCACATGTGAAACCTTAAATAAATGGGTGGGGCTAAGGCTTGAGAGGGTGTGAACGATGCTGAATGCGTGTAGACAAAGAAGAGCTCTCCAGTAGGTCTACCCAAACATTCAAGGGCCATTTTCTCAAAAGTGGCTTTACAAGTTTATCAACTTTCAAAGCAGATTTAGTTTCCCATTGTTCCTCAACTGTAGTGTATGATATACCATTTTGTAGCTCATCCATGTATACAGGTAAGAGTCATTTTCAGATATTATACTTTTTCAAATTTTGTCAGTCAACTGTGTCAAGTGTGTCAAGTGTTGTACTGTAAACGTGAGTAAGGACTCAGTGGTATCCTGGTGGGATCTTGAGTCGATGTCTGCCTCCCAAATGGTTCTGGTCAAAAGTAGTCCCAGCCCTTGACTTTTTTCACATTTTGTTGTGTTACAAAGTGGGATTAAAATGGATTTAATTGTACTTTTTTTGTCAATGACCTACAATAAATTCTTTAATGTTAAAGTGGAAGAAAAATTCTAACATTCGTAAAAAAAAATATGAAAGATGAGACACTAATATATCTTGATTAAATAAGTATTCAACCCCCTGAGTCAATACATCACCTTTGGCAGCGATTACAGATATGAATATTTCTGATATTTTAGAGCTTTTCGCACCTGGATTATACAATTATTCTTTAACAAATTCATCAAGCTCTGTCAAGATGGTTGTTGATCATTGCTAGACCGCATTTCAAGTCTTGCTATAGATTTTCAAGCCAATTTAAGTCAATTCTGTAACTATGCCACTCAGGAACATTCAATATCGCCTTGGTAAACAATTCCGGTGTATATTTGGTCTTGTGTTTTAGGTTATTGTCTTGCTGAAAGGGGAATTTGTCTCCCAGTGTCTGTTGGAAAGCAGATTGAACCAGGTTTTCCATAAAAGCTCTATTCCATTTCTTTCTTATTTTTAGCCTTTTTTTTGTGGTACCTTTTCTCTTTTTTTCTGTGGTACTTTACCTTTTCTCCCCAATTTTGTGATATCCAATTGGTAGTTACAGTCTTGACCCATCACTGAACTCTCTGGTGGTTAATTTCTGTATTATCAAATGAGGAGCGACAAACTTATCACATAAGTCAGAGTTATACTTAAACTAAATATTTAATAGTGAGAGCTTAGCAATAGCGATGGCTTGTCGATGAATCACCGTCTCTTTGATTCGTTGAGAGCCACAACACAAAGGCTACTGAGATCTTTTATAGCAAAGATCCACCCCCTAGTCGACATAACAAACCACCCGTTTTGATCGGGTCACAAAGTGAGACTTTTTAAATGAGAAAGGAGTATCCCGTGGCCAGATTATCTTTCAGGTTGGCTCCTAAAACGAGGTTCCAATCTCGTTCCTGGTCCTTCATAGCACAAAAACTCCAACTGATCCAATTGCATAAATCAATTGTCAACTCCAGATACTCCCATCTCAAGTAAACCCCCTTATTGACCCCACTCCTGGACAAGCTCACTGAGGGGAGTAAGCCTCTAGGTCATACACTATAAGTGCAACATCAGAGATGACATACAATGGTTCCAGACACTACCACACATATCCCCCAATGCCAAAGGAGGGAGTGACTGGCGCACAGACATTGTGGAGAGAAGTAATTGGTTCCCCATTAATCACGCCATCCCTTCACATGGTTTAAGAATAGGTAAAGACACATTGACATATGAAGACAATGTTCCATCCTGTCCTCTTCCCTTTTTGATATTCTGCATAGCACCAGGGACATGTGAAAGACAAGTCTGACCTCTCCCCTCTCTGGGCCCCAGGTGACTGAGCCCCAGCTGAAGGAAGAACTGCAATTGCCAACACCAGAGTCCGAAGGGATACATTCTAATAACAAGTATATCACATAAGACATCTTAATTATCTATGTTACCCAACTAATTCTGATTCTTCTGCCACAACTTCCGTACGGACTCGGGAGAGGTGAAAGTCAAGAGCCATGCGTCCTCCGAAACACGTCCCCACCAAGCCGCACTGCTCGCTTAACCCGGAAGCCAGCCGCACCAATGTGTCGGAGGAAACACCGTCCAGCTGGCGACCGAAGTCAGCGTACATGCACTCGGCCACCACAAGGAGTCACTAGAGCGCAATGGGACAAGGACATACTAGCCGGCCAAAGCCTCCAATAACCCGGAAATGCTGGGCCAATTGTGTGCCTCCTCATGGGTCTCCCAGTCGCGGCCGGCTGCGACACAGCCCGGGATCGAACCCGGATCTGTAGTGAAGCCTCTAGCACTGCGATGTAGTGCCTTAGACCACTGCAACACTCGGGAGGCCCCTTTCCGTTTCTTTGTATTCTAAAAAACTTCCTAGTCCTTGCCGATGACAAGCATACCCACCATGCTTGAAAATATGAAGAGTGGTACTCACTCAGTGATGTGTTGTGTTGGATTTGCCCCAAACATACAATAAAGCTTTGTATTTTGGACAAAAATGTTAATTTCTTTGCACCCTTTTTTGCAGTTTTCACTCTGTCAATTAGGTTAGTATTCTGGAATAACTACAATGTTATTGATCCATCCTCAGGCTTATCCTATCACAGCCATTAAACTCTGTAACTGTTTTAAAGCTACCATGGGGAAATCCTTAAGTGGTTTCCTTCCTCTCCGGCAACTGAGTTAGGAAGGACGCCGGTATCTTTGTAGTGACTGGGTGTATTGATACACCATCCAAAGTGTAATTAGTAACTTCACCATGCTCAAAGGGATATTCAATATCTGCTTCTTTTTTACCCATCTACCAATAGGTGTCTTTCTTTGTGAGCCATTGGAAAACCCCCCTGGTCTTTGTGGTTGCATCTCACTGCTCGACTGAGGGACCTTACAGATAATTTAGTTAGTTTCAAGTTTCAGTTTTACCAGAGGCTCCCATATGAAAAATAACTACAGTTTACTATATAATTTCAAATCAAATCAAATCAAATGTATTTATATAGCCCTTCATACATCAGCTGATATCTCAAAGTGCTGTACAGAAACCCAGCCTAAAACCCCAAACAGCAAGCAATGCATGTGTAGAAGCACAGTGGCTAGGAAAAACTCCTAAATACTACAGTATTTACTATAAATGTATGTATAACGTAGAACACTATACGACACACTAGTATGCCTCGATCATGTGTAGTACTTACTATAGAATGCTGTAGTATATTGTAGAACACAATAGTTAACAGTACAGCAGTCGGCAAAAGCACTAAACTTTATTAAACTATTTATTTATATTTTTATTTAACCTTTATTTAACTAGGCATTTCAGTTAAGAACAAATTATTATTTACAATGACGGCCTACCAAAAGGCAAAAAAGGCCTCCTGCGGGGACTAAAAATTAATTCAAATAAAATATAGGACAAAGCACACATCATGACAAGAGAGACAACACAACACTACATAAAGAGAGACCTAAGACAACAACATAGCATGGCAGCAACACATGACAACACAGAATGGTAGCAACACAACATGACAACAACATGGTAGCAACACAACATGGCAGCAGCACAAAAGATGGTACAACTTATTTTTGGCACAGTCAACAGCACAAAGGGCAAGAAGGTAGAGACAACAATATATCACGCAAAGCAGCCACAACTGTCAGTGAGAGTGTCCATGATTGAGTCTTTGAATGAAGAGATTGAGATAAAACTATCCAGTTTGAGTGTTTGCTGCAGCTCGTTCCAGTCGCTAGCTGCAGCAAACTGAAAGGTCGAGCAACCCAGGGATGTGTGTGCTTTGGGGACCTTAAACAGATTGTGACTGGCAGAACAGGTGTACTGTAGTAAATACTACAGTATTTAATTTACATATACCCTGCCCATTCCCTTCCCCCATATCCCAATTTGTGCCACCCGTAAGCGAGAAACCTACATGCCAAGTATAACACTTTTTTTTCTTCTTTTTTCCCCACCATTATTGAACCAGGTAGGCTAGTTGAGAACAAGTTCTCATTTACAACTGCGACCTGGCCAAGATAAAGCAAAGCAGTGCGACAGAAACAACAACACAGAGTTACTCATGGAATAAACAAGCGTACAGTCAATAACACAATAGGAAAAAAAAGTCAATATATAGTGTGTGTAAATGGCATGAGGAGGTAAGGCAATAAATAGGCCATAGTAGCAAAATAATTACAATTTAGCAGATTAACGCGGGAGTGATAGATGAGCAGATGATGGTGTGTAAGCAGCGATACTGGTGATATATATTGTGTTCAATACAGAAAATATAAGTTATTTTACATTTATTTAACTAGGCAAGTCAGTTAAGAACAAATTATTATTTACAATGGTGGCATAGGAACAGTGGATTTACTGGCTTGTTCAGGGGCAGAACGACAGTTTTTAAACATGTCAGCTCGGGGATTCAATCATAGCTGTGGTCCTTCTGTAGCTCAGTTGGTAGAGCATGGCGCTTCTAACACCAGGGTAGTGGGTTCGATCCCCGGGACCACCCATACGTAGAATGTATGCACACATGACTGTAAGTCGCTTTGGATAAAAGCGTCTGCTAAATGGCATATATTATTATTATTATTATAATTTCATGTCTTGGGTACAGAGATGAGGTAGTCATTAAAAAATGTTAAACACTGTTATTGCACACAAATGGCGGTCAGTGCCGTTTCAGATGAGGGAGGGACATTTTTTTTTCATGAGCATGGCCTTATTGGATGACTGTCATTCATATTCCATTCACCCAGTTAAATGTAACAGTGATAGGTTTAGGCTACTACATGATACTAGAATTTTACCTATTCCCATCTACAACCTAGCCTATGAATGAAAGTTTAGGACATAGGTGCACACAGGTCAAGAGACAAATTTGATGTGACAGAGAGTGACACATGGACAGACTGCCTGCATCTAGCTGACATTGGGTCTAATCATTAGTCCAACAGTTGGAAATGAGAGTTTCCATTGGACAAATTCAGATATGTTTATCCCCATTTTGTTTCGTTTGCTTCTGTTTCAGAAACTTTTATTCAGCAGAATCGGCGGACTGAATACACCCCTGATAACGCGTAAACACACAGTTCAGTTTCCTAGCACGTCAATGCACAACACATCAGCTGTATGTGACCAGGAAAAAAACTGTACAAGCCAAACTGCTACGCACAGCCTAGATTATTGTCACCATATTAGCTAAAGTAGCATCATAGTCAGGATAGCTAATAGAACTAACGCGTTAGTAAACCCGCTACAATTAGTGTACTGGCGGGCCCCTTGTGGCAATAAATTAGTCAAACCAAAAGCTTACATTGACTTGGACGAGTTCCAGTGTTGTGTTGGATGGTCATAGCCAGCTAGCTAACATAGCATCACTCTGTTTGAGCAACTGCAGCTAGCTAAACTAACGAGCTACATTTGCTAGCTAAGTAAGTGAAACTGAAAGTGAAAAAATTTACAACATCTCTTTCGCTCTTGTTTCTCCTTCATTTAGGAAGAAACTAATTTGTTAAAAACTGTTCAACTATTTTCTTTCTCTCTCTTTGACTCAACTACTCATCACATTTTATGCACTGCAGTGCCAGCTAGCTGTAGCTTATGCTTTCAGTTAATTCTCTGATCCTTTGATTGGGTGGACAGCATGTCAGTTCATGCTGCAAGAGCTCTGATATGTAGGAGGACGTCCTCTGGAAGTTGTCACAATTACTGTGTCAGTCTATGTAAGGGGGTGAGAACCATGCACTTCCTACGTTTGTATTGAAGTCAATGTACTCTGAGGAGGAATGCAGCTAGCTGTCCCCTGGCTACACCATGGCGCTACCCTACTGAGTGATTTTGAGGCTACTGTAGACATTTGCAAGATAGTGTTCTATAATCAATTATTTGGTGACGTGGTTATATTTAGCATAGTTTTATCTGAAAAGGATACCTTTTTAAATGTACATTTTTATGAAATGGTCCTCCCCTTCCTCCTCTGAGGAGCCTACACTGAGTCCATGCAATTTATTATCTGATTTGTTAAGCAAGTTTTTACTCCTGAACGTTTTTAGACTTGCCATAACAAAGGGGTTGAATACTTATTGACTCAAGACATTACAGCTTTTCATTTTTTTACATTATGCAAGTGACACAAAATCCAAGGGGTATGAATACCTTTTGAAGGCACTGTATAAGGAATAGAGTACCATTTGGGATGTAGGCAATGATTTTCACATCTAGCCAGGGCTCTCAAGAGGCTTTGAATTAAAAAAAAATATACACTGAACAAAAATATAACGCAACATGTAAAGTGTTGGTCCAATGTTTCATGAGCTGAAATAAAAGATCCAAGAAATGTTCCATACGCACAAAAGGCATTTTCTCTAAAATGTTGTGCACAAATGTATTTACATCCCTGTTAGTAAACATTTGTCCTTTGCCAGGATAATCCATCCACTTTACAGGTGTGGCAAAACAAGAGGCTGATTAAACAGCATGACCATGATACTGTCATGCAGGTGAATGAGGACCCAAAAGCGACTTGGCGAAAACAGAGTCTTTAATCCAGAAAAGTAATTCTACAAACATAAGACATAATTCCACTCGTAATGACGAGAACAGACTGGAGACTAGATCAAGAACTGCAGGTTGCCTCGGGAAGGCACTTGAACCTAGCAGACTCAGACACCTGCTCTCCACGCAGCATCTGAGGGAAACACGACACGACAGGGCGATACACAGACACAGCACGGTGAACAATAGACAAGGATCCGACAGGACAGGAACGGAAAACAAGGGAAGAAATAGGGACTCTAATCAGGGGAAAAGATAAGGAACAGGTGTGGGAAGACTAAATGATTGATTAGGGGAATAGGAACAGCTGGGAGCAGGAACGGAACGATAGAGAGAAGAGAGAGAGGAAGGGAGAGAGAAAAAGGGGAACGAACCTAAAAAGACCAGCAGGGGGAAAATGAACAGAGGAAAAGCAAAATGACAAGACAATCTAAGACAAAACATGACAGATACAGGTGCACATTGTGTTAAGGACAATGCCAGGCCACTCTGACACACAACACAATGTCAAAGATGATTTTGAGGGAATATGCAATTGGCATGCTGACTGCAGGAATGTCCAACTGGCCTTGCAACTGCAGACCACGTGTATGGCGTCATGTTGGCAAGCGGTTTGCTGATGCCAACGTTGAAAACAGATTGCTCCATGGTGGCAGTGGGGTTATGGTATGGGCAGGCATAAGCTATGGACAACAAACACAATTGCATTTTATCTATTGCAATTTGAATTCACAGAGATACCGTGACAAGATCCTGAGGCCCATTGTCGTGCCATTCATCCGTCGCCATCATATCATGTTTCAGCATGATAATGCACGGCCCCATGACGCAAGGATCTGTTCACAATTCCTGGAAGCTGAAAATGTATCAGTTCTACCACGGCTTGAATACGCACCAGACATGTCACCCATTGAGCATGTTTGGGAAGTCCTGGAAAAAAAACTTAGTCGAACCGAAAGTCGTCTGTTCTTTCAACCAATCGATTGGTCGAACTTTTTAAATGCATATTTTTCCATATATATACACACACTTTGTTTGAATAAAATCAACTATATGTAGGCTACTGAGCTTGTCAGATGCTTAAGCACTGTGATTAAAAATGAAGACATACAAATGACTAAAGACGGAGCCTAACAAGAAGACAAAAACCTGTTCCCGACCCAACCCCTCCCGCTGTTGCTGGCCTTCGCTTATTCTGGCTTTATGCTCCTGAAGTTGCCGGTAATAGGCTAGACCAGCGGTCGGCAACCATTTCTACTGACCTGTGTGCCAGTTATGATTTTCATATGCACATTTTCATGGAACAGTTTCATTTAATTTATAATAAATTAAATAAGTATTCATGTCTCAAAATCAATGTCATGTGGTTCATCAAAATTCTATATAAATGAAAATGATACAAATAAAAATAGCTTATATTGCCATTGCCTATATGTAAAAATAGCCTACATAAAGCCAACAAATAAAAACATTGCAGCCCACAGGTAGAAAATATCCTGATGAAAATAAATATCCTATAAATCACATTGGCTAAAGGAAAGTGGGATACCTAGGCAGTTGTACAACTGAATGCATTCAAATGAAATATGTTTTCTGCATTTAACCAAACCCCTCTGAATCAGAGAGGTGCTGGGGGCTGCCTTAATCAACATCCATGTCATTGGTGCCCGGGGAACAGTGGTTTAACTGCCTTGCCCAGGTGCAGAACAACATATTTTTTCCTTATCAGTTTGGGAATTCAACCCAGCTACCATTTGGTTACTGGCCCAACACTTTTACCTGCCAGGCTACCTGCCACATGGCCTGTCTGCAAGGAACTTAAACATTGTATCCTTGGTCAGGCCCAGAAGCTGGTGTAGACAAAATTGCAACATTGTATAAAATATTCTGTTGGTTATTTGCGCAAGGGATATGAAGTCATCAGGTAGGCCTATTTTATGACATTATAAACCTGATCAGAGCATTACATTTTTTTCCCCTCTCATTCTGAGTTGTTATCAAAAGGGAGACAGCAGGAAATATTTTTTAAATAGCCTACGTTGAGGAACTTGTTGTTCCTCAACATTGTTATTCTCAATGGATGTAAAAACAGACTTTGTTTACTTACTGTTTGAGGCGAAGAAAACATTACTTTGAGAAGCTGGTGATGGTGAGTTAAGACCATCAGAAATAGTAGCAGATCTCCTTTCATAAGCCTACATATGCGGCAGGCCAGGTAGTCTAGGCCTACTTCTATGCGTAATCAGGTGCGTGTCTTTACTCAATATTGACTAGAGCGCTCCATCATTAACTGTCACGTCCTGACCTTAGTTCCTTTTTATGTCTCTATTTTGGTTTGGTCAGGGCGTGAGTTGGGGTGGGCATTCTATGTTTTTTCATTCTATGTTTTGTTCTGTGTGTTGTACTTCTATGTGTTTGGCCTGGCATGGTTCCCAATCAGAGGCAGCTGTCAATCGCTGTCTCTGATTGAGAACCATACTTAGGTAGCCTGTTCCCAACTGTGTTTGTGGGTAGTTATTTTCTGTTTTGTGTATTGCACCTTGCAGAACTGTTCGTGTGTTGTTTTTGGTCAAGTGTTTGTATTTATTAAACGTATTATGAATACTTACCACACTGCACCTTGGTCCTCTTCTCCTTCTCCCGATGACATTCGTTACATTAAGCAAAACCCTTTTCCTCAAATGTAGACTATGGTTGTGCGCTCTGCAAACAATGTTTCCATTCCTACAATGACAACAATAAGACATTACATTACATTTAAGTCATTTAGCAGATGCTCTTATCCAGAGCGACTTACAAATTGGTGCATTCACCTTATGACATCCAGTGGAACAGTCACTTTACAATAGTGCATCTAAATCTTAAAGGGGGGGGGGTGAGAAGGATTACTTTATCCTATCCTAGGTATTCCTTAAAGAGGTGGGGTTTCAGGTGTCTCCGGAAGGTGGTGATTGACTCCGCTGTCGTGGGGGAGTTTTTTCCACCATTGGGGGGCCAGAGCAGCGAACAGTTTTGACTGGGCTGAGCGGGAACTGTACTTCCTCAGTGGTAGGGAGGCGAGCAGGCCAGAGGTGGATGAACGCAGTGCCCTTGTTTGGGTGTAGGGCCTGATCAGAGCCTGGAGGTACTGAGGTGCCGTTCCCCTCACAGCTCCGTAGGCAAGCACCATGGTCTTGTAGCGGATGCGAGCTTCAACTGGAAGCCAGTGGAGAGAGCTGTAATACTAATATATTAAATGCATTAACAGAAATTAGCGTAACCAAATAAACATTGTAAATTAGAACTCATGTCGAGCTGCATGAGGCAAATGGTGGTCACACTAGATACTGACTGGTTTTCTGATCCACTCCCCTATTTTTTTGTGACCAACAGATGCATTTCTGTATTCCCAGTCATCTGGAATCCATAGATTAGGGTCTAATTAATTCATTTCAATAAACTGATTTCCTGATATGAACTGTAACTCAGTGAAATTGTTGCATTGATGCCTTCATATTTTTGTTAAGTATATATTGGATTCATTTGCTTTATATACTGTATATATTTGTATTAGAGGTTGACCGATTAATCGGAATGGCCGATTTAATTAGGGCCGATTTAAAGTTTTCATAACAATCGGAAATCGGTATTTTTGAACACCTCTTTGGCAGTTTTTTGACACCTTTATTTAATCTTTATTTAACTAGGCAAGTCAGTTAATTAAGAACACATTCTTCTTTTCAATGATGGCCTAGGAACGGTTGGTTAACGTTTTATGGCTGCAGGGGCAGTATTGAGTAGCTTGGATGAAAAGGTGCCCATATCAAACGGCCTGCTCCTCAGTCATAGTTGCTAATATTTGCATATTAGTATTAGTATTGAATAGAAAACACTCTGGAGTTTCTAAAACTGTTTGAATGATGTCTGTGAGTATAACAGAACTCATATTGGCAGACAAAATCCTGAGTTGAAATCAAAACACGATTTCAGAAATCTGAGCTTGTATGTATTTACCAGAGTCCCCAATGAAATCCCCTTGAGATATGAATGATGTTGCACTTCCTAGGAATTCCACTAGATGTCAACCATCAATATAAATTATAACGAGGCTTCTATGTTGTTGTGGGAGTGAATGAGAGCAGAATATATCAGCTGTCTACCAAGCAGCCATTTTGTGATCCCACTAGTGTTCCATTGCTCACGAAGACAAGAAGGAATACTCTGGTTGGAGCTTTATTGAAGCTATATGTTAAAAACATCCTAATGATTGAATCTGTACTTAGTTTGAAATGTTTCTTCGACTGGTAATATCACTTTTGGAAGTATTTGTCCAATATAACTCTGACCAGAATTAGCGTTTGGATATGTATACCAAACGCTCTAACAAAAGAAGGTATTTGGACATAAATAACGGACATTATCGAACCAAACAAACATTTATTGTGGACCTGGGATTCCTGGAGTGCTTTCTGATGTAGATCATCAAAGGTAAGGGAATATTTATCATGTAATTAATTGTTTAGGTTGACGCGATCTTTGCGGCTGTGGTGTTTTTAAATTTTGTGCCGTCTCAGATTATTGCATGCATTTCTTTTTCCGGGAAGTTTTTTGGAAATCTGACACAGCGGTTGCATTAAGGAGAGTTATATCTATAATTCCATGTGTATAGCTATATTATCATCTACATTTATGATGAGTATTTCTGTTGAATGATGTAGCTATTCAAAATCACTTGATGTTTTTGGAACTAGTGAATCTAACGAGCCAATGTAAACTCAGATTTTTTTTATATAAATATGAACTTTATCAAACAAAACATGCATGTATTGTGTAACATTAAGTCCTATGAGTGTCATCTGATGAAGATAACTCAAGGTTAGTGATAAAATTAATCTTTATTTCTGGTTTTTGTGAAGACTATATTTTGAGAGAGAGAGAGAGAGAGGTCATTTACATATCTTTATCCACCACATGATACAAACCAACATCACATTACCCACTCTTATAACTGTATATCCAAAACATCTTCCCCAGCTATACAGACAGCACCCCCAACACACCACATATCCTCAAACATCTCTACACATTTTATAGAACAAACTCAACCCTGAAGCTCGCAGAGACCATCCCATTAAACACCAGTAAAGAGTCTGTTATCCCCCCACCTTTGACCCTGTTCCTCCTTGTTAGCCAAATAGCTAACTTTGCCTGAGCAAACAAAGTTCAACAAAACACATTTGGCTTTCTCCTTACTCGAATACCTGTATCCCATTATGAACATCCCAACAGTAAAAACCACCCCCAACCTCTCACACAGACATTCCAACAGAGACATTAAAGGCATTAACCTGGTGCACACTGAAAACACATGAATCACAGTTTCTTTCATTTGACAGAAAAGACATCCCTGTCCGATTCGCGGTTCAACCCGTGCCAACCAGCTGTTAGTTGCCAGGGTTCCATGAAGGTCCCCTGACCTCTTTGGTACCTGGGGTTTGTAGAGCCACCTCCACCTAAAACCCACCATACTCTCCGCCCCACATAACCCCTGCCACTGATGTGCCTTCACTCCTGTTAGGCTCCTAATGTTCCTAACCTTAACACAGAGGTTGTAGAGGGCTTTACCTCCCACATCCTCAAACTCCCCCAGGCTCAGAGTGTTAAAATCCTCCAGACCCCCTTGCCAGTCTCCAGTCTCCAGTCTCTGCCGTCACCTGCAGTGGTGGTAACATTGGTGGCCCCTCTCCCTTTGGCCGCTCAAACATCCCCCTTACCGGCTCAGACAGTGCCTCCTGGACCTCCTCCAGGAATCTCTCCAGCAGCCTGAGAGATGTTATTCCTGTTTGTTGTGCCAAGACTTCCCAGGGTTTTCCACCCCTCCATCAGTAGCCTCTGCAGGGTGGCCGACTGAACCGATCTCAAAGGGATGGCTGGGTTGTGGAAGATAGGCTCCTCCCACACCCATAGCCCAGGCTCCACACCCCCTTCTCGTATGGTCCTTAGCAGCTGCCAGGCCCTCAGCATTGCAGAGTAAACCTGAGAGACCTGCTGTACTCAGCCTCTCCAGCTTCATGAGGAACAGCTGCCGGTCCAACCCTAATCCGCCAGCTCTCCTCAGCAGCACGCATTCTGGCTCCCTCCAGCCAACATCAGCATGGTACAGCAGTCTCTGCACCGCCTTTAGCCTGAAATCAGCCATCCTGCTCTCCAGTTCCACCAGGCCCTGTCCTCCTTCATGAACGGTCATGTACAACACTGCTACCTTCAGCCAGTGATGGCCCGACCAGAAGAAGTCCACCAGCTTGCGTTGCAGGTCTGCGAACAGACCGGCAGGGGGTTTCAGGACAGCCAGTTTATGCCACAGGGAAGATGCTACCAGGTTGTTAATTATCAGCACCCTCCCTGTATATGACACTTGGGACAGGAGCCACCTCCACCTGGCCAGTCTTGTCACCACTGCCTGTGACAGCCCCTCCCAGTTCTTCCTTACCCAGTTATCCGAGCCCTGGTACACCCCCAACACTTTTAAGCCCTTCACAACCCCACTGCAAACCCCCCGGAAGCAGAGGAGCCCTATCCCCCATGCCCCACATAACAGAGCTTTGCTCTTGCCCCAGTTTACTTTAGCTGATGAAGCTCCCTCGTACACCTTCAGACTGGTCTCTAGTGCCTGCATATCCTGATCATCCCTGACCATCACAGAAACATCATCTGCACATGCTGACACTGCTATGCCTGTCACCACATCCATTCCTGTCCAGCACACTCCCTGCAGTCTCCTGGCTAATGTGTATAACTGCCCAGATAGAGGGCATCCTTGTCTAATGCCCGTCTCACCCAGACTGACTTACTGAGCCCACCTTGACCATACATGATGCCCCAGCACACAACCGCTTCACACATGTCAAAAAACTCTTCCCAAACCCAAACATAGACATCACATTAAACAGATACTCATGGTCCACTCTATCAAAAGCCTTATCTTGATCTACAGAGACCAGTCCAAAGTTCACATTAGAACCTCTCGACAAGTCCAACATGTCCCTAATTAACAACAAGTTGTCTGTGATTGAGCTTCCCGGTACACAATATGTTTGGTCCTTATGTACGATCGAGTCCAGATGGGACTTCAGTCTGTTAGAGAGGACTTTGGCAAATATCTTGTAGTCCGCACAGAGTAATGCCACAGGCCTCCAGTTCTTAAGTTTACACAAGCCCCCTTTTTTGGGCAGGAGAGTCAGAGCCGCCCGACGGCAGCTCATCGGCAACTCTCCTACCTCGACGCATTCACGCAACACGCAAAATAAATCCTGTCCAATTATTTATTTTTAAACTCCACTGGGAGTCCATCCACCCCTGGTGCACGACAGGGGAACATCTGGATTACGGCCTCTGCCAGTTCATGGGACAACAGAGGAATGCACATTTCATCTCTCTGTGCCAGAGAGAGCTTAGGGAGTCCTGCGAACAAGACTTGAGCACACATTTGATCACACACTTCTGCCCTATACAATTCAGTATAAAACTCCAGTCCGCTCCCGCATCTCACCCACCACAGAGGTCACCCGTCCATCAGACAGCCGTAGACAATGCATACCTTTGGCTTCACCGCTCTGTCTTTCCAAACCAAAGAAGAAGGTGCTGGGAGCATCCATCTCATTGAGCATGTGCTCCCTTTGCTTTAACCTGGAAAAAACTGCCCAGGTCCCTACGTAATTCGGCTAAATTAGCCTGGAGGCCTACATTGCCTTGCCCCACCATCTCTACCTCTATCTCACTAATACAACGCTCTAGTT
The DNA here is from genome assembly GCF_021184085.1 of Oncorhynchus gorbuscha. NCBI lineage: Eukaryota > Metazoa > Chordata > Actinopteri > Salmoniformes > Salmonidae > Oncorhynchus > Oncorhynchus gorbuscha. Next base: position 33,833,842 of record NC_060183.1, on the reverse strand, counting down.
CCCCCAATACTCTCCTAGCCTCTGAGGATGAGAGAGCTGTGTACTGAGCTGAATTTGGACTTTCCCCACATCCCACCATTGACTCAGACTCATACTCCTCTCTTCGCTGCCCCCACCTTTCCCAAAATGTCTGGAAAACTTTACATTGAACTTCCAATAAGATGCCTGCCGGGGCCCTGGTGAAATAGACTGCCGAGCCATGGTTATGTGGTGATCCGAAAACCCCACCGGGAGAATGGTGGCGCCCAGCAGCCTATTGCTCTGATTCCTAGACATGTAAAACCGATCAAGTCGTGCTGCACTCACCCTAGCCCCAAAAACCTTCACCCATATATACTGTCTTGTGTTTGCTCCTCCTTTGAGGAGCAAAGTTTTACAGACAGCCCCGGTGCAAAAAGGACTGCCACCCCTGCACTAAGATTTGTCCCATGGCTCAACACACTTTCCCAACACACTCATCTCTATCTCCCACCCTGACCACCTGCCCTTCCTCTCTGGTCAGGGCATCACCCACAGCAACAGGCCAAATTTCCATGGTGCCTTTGTCCACATCCTTTTTCCTTTTCCGCTTGACACCTTCCTTCTCCCCCCAATCTCTTACACTTCCCCACTATACTCTCCTCATCCACTAGAATAACCTCACTAGACCCAGCATCATCTACACGACCCTCCATAATATGACTAGGCCCAGAATCATCTACACCGCCCATCCTCAACTATCCCACCATCTCTAGCCTGACAAGACCCAGCCTCCACTACACCACCATTCATAGCCTGACTATACCCAGCCTCCGCTACCCCATCATCCATAGCCTGACTAGGCCCAGCCTCATCTACACCACCTTCCCTGGCATGACTCGGCCCAGCTTCTGTGGCAGAAGCATCTCCTTACCCCCTGCACGTTGACCTTGATTTTCCCCACTAGCGCTTGTACCCTCACCTTGTCTACGGGCTTTATGTGGGCACGCAAAGCTCTTATGCCCCAAATCCCCACAGTCTACGGTGTTTTGAGTATCTGTGCTGGCAAGCCCTGCATAGAGCCCTTCCCCGTGCCTCACTTTAAAATGCACATTTTGTTGTTGTTCAGAAATATAAACACTTGCCTCTGGAAAGAAACAACGTGCTTAACGGCATCTGCCTGAAAGCCTGCTGACAGTACACGAAAACCTCTAGCAAACTTACCAAAACGACTCGGCTCTTTCCTGATTTGGTCATCCGTAATAAACGGAGACAAATTTGCAACAACCACTCTTGTCAAAGGGGTAGAGAGGTGAAATTGACACCAATATTCCGCCTGCAATTAGCCTGCCAACCAAATTAGCCCTTTTCATGAACACAACCACAGCTTTGTTCATTCTAGAAGCAGAATTATAAATTCAGCTCCTACCTGTTCACCGACCGTGAGCAGAACCTCCTCCACCTTAACTCCATTCTCAGGAACACACCTGAATCCATGTTGTATCGACAGCGTCTCCTCCGCGCTAGGCTGAGAAGCCATCACACACACCACACCTTACAAACCCCAGGAAAGTTACTCTGTCCTCTTCCACCCTAACTTTAAAAAAACTGTGGATACCGCTAAAACAAATAGATAGAGAGAATGATTTTCAGGTTTTGCCATAGGTTTTCAAGCAGATTTAAGTCAAACCTGAAACTACTCCACTCTGGTACATTCACTGTCTTCTTGGTAAGCAACTCCAGTGACCATTTGGCCCTGTGCTTTAGATTATTGTCCTGCTGAAAGGTAATTTTTGTCTCCCAGTGTCTGGTGGATAGCAGACTGAACTTTGTTTTTCTGTAGGATTTTGCCTGTTCTTAGCTCCATTTATTTTTTTTATCTTGAAAAACTCCCCAGTCCTTAACGATTACAAGCATACCCATTATCCCCATTATCCATCTACCAATAGATCCATTCTTTGCGAAGCATTGGATAATCTCCCTGGTCTTTGTGGATGAATCTGTGTTTGAAATTCAATGCTCGATACAGATAATTCAACATATTGGGTACAGAGATTTGGTAGTCATGTTAAACACTGTTATTGCAAACAGAGTGAGTCCATGCAACTTATTATGTGACGCGTTAAGCACATTTTTACTCCTGAACTTATATAGGCTTGCCATAACAAAGGGGTAAAATACTTGTTAACTAAAGACATTTCAACTTTTCATTTTTTATTAATTTGTGAAAACATAATTCCGCTTCAACATTATGAGGTTTTGTTTATAGGCCAGTGACAAGAAATACTTGTAACTTTTATAAAACAACAGAGGGATTTGTTCATTAGAATTTCATACTAATTTTATTATTAAAGTGGACCATGAATTGTATCGGGGTTTATTGATCCCCTCGCCTCTCTCTGGAAGTCCCCCTCTGAGTGTCATCAGCAACATGTAACAACGGAGGACCCTCTGAGCGAGTTGGTAGGGGCGTGGGTGTGGTTTGGGAGTAATCGCCAGTTAGTTATGAGTTGAGGGCATGACAGGCTGAAGGGTAGGAGGACCTCACTACACTAGGGTCTGTGTTTTTACCACACACAAACTCATAAAGAAATTTGTCTCATTAGTTTTTGAAGAATTTGTCTAATGTACTGGTTGAGCATACTAATCACTCCGAATGACAAAAATATGCATACCGGGCATATTTTAAATAATTATAAATGTATTCCCTGTAAGCCTTCTTGAGGTTTAGTTAGGCCTAATTTTGTGCACAGAGTGAGACATGTGTATGATTATAATATTGCACTTTACTGTACATTACCTTAATATCATGAAAGCTGAATGTTTATGGGTAGGCTACATTGTGTGCATCTTTTTATCTGTATCTAAAGAGCCATACTTTTTGAAATCCTTCTTTCTTTTGGGTGGCAGGTAGCCTAGTGGTTAGAGCATTGGGTCGGTAACCAAAAGGTTGCTGGATCGCATGCCTGAGCTGACAAGGTAAAAATCTGACGTTCTACCCGCTGTTCCCCTTAAATGACTTGCCTAGTTAAATAAAGGTTAAATACATTTAATGTGCAGTATACAGTCTGACAGACAAATTATATGATGTTAAATTTAGCAGACACTTTTGTTCAAAGCAACTCATGTGTGCAGATATTTTTCTATGGGTGGCCCGAGCGGGATTCAAACCCACGACCCTAGCATTGCAAGTGCCATGCTCTACTTACTAAGCCGCACAGGACCAAAGGATTCAATAGATTTACCGACTTTGAGAAGGGACTCTGCATTACTTGATCCTTGACGATCAGGTATCCGCAATAGCTCTGATTGGTCTGTTTAAGGTACCATGCAGTTTGCTGTGTGTCCTGGTGATGATGCCACAGTGTTGGGCCAGGTGAGGACGAGGTGTCAGCCGATACCCTGTCCTGTGGCCCTTGTGATGGCCTGACACACACACACACACACACACACACACTGGCCACAAACACAACAGGCAAGGGCAGATCATGTTCTTCAGACGTCTTCATGATCAGACGTGTGTGTGTGTGTGTGAGTTGTGTACAGGAGCATTGTTTTCCTTTGTGTATGGCCCCTACCTACCCCACCATCCTTACCCACCATTTCCTCACTGTGCTCTCCCCTCTCCTCCTGGGCAGAGGATCAGTAACTAGGCTGCATCCACCATCCTGCTGCTTCTAGTCCTGGCCCTAGGCAGCCTCAGCCAGATGGGGCCCATTTGTATTTATGAAGGAACATCCTTCACTACATGGATATTTGATCTGAGGCTGAAACGTCTCCTCTTTGCTCCTTCACTGGCCGAGCACCCTCTGAGCGAGTTGGAAGTTCCTTTGTCTCCATTGAAGACGTTTCACATGTACACTATAGTGGTAGTGTTTACTACAGGTGGTCATGGTGTTTGGGAATAAACTTTAGAGGCATGGTGTCCGAAAACAAAAAGCTGAAGTCTAGGTTGTTTGTCAAACACCAGGATGCTTTAGTATAAATGTTCTCCTGAAGAGTTTCTTATTTCAGGGACATGTTTTTTTCATTACATTATATTACATTTAAGTCATTTAGCAGACGCTCTTATCCAGATATTATCTTATTTTTTCCCCCAATGAATCAGTTCTCACAGAGTTACTTAAATCACAGCCTTGTGATTTTCATGACACAAACAGATGTTTTAAATGTATCTTCTCACACAGATGTTGTGTGTGTTTTTGCGTGTGTGGGGGGCACAAGTGCGGGGGGATAATGTGCTTACCTGGGGGTTACACCTCTATTTTAAGTAGTTGTTAATTGTGTTCATTGTGGCAGGAAATGCAATGTGTAATTAGGGTGAGTGCAGTCTTTGATTAAGCACTCATCTTTTAATCCACGTTGCCCTGATCTGGTAGATTAACCCCTCTGATGGGTAATTACGTGTGTATGCGCAAGCACGTGTGCGTGAACAGAGCAGATCACAACATTTGGTTAGAAAATGCTACTTTCTTTCTCTGCTCTGGCGATTCTTGCTGTATGTCTCATGGTTTATGCCCAGTGAGTGGTATCAGCTTTTAGTTTAGTAAACATGGATTTATACACCTAATAAAAGCCAAACTCTAACCCCATTTAAGAACACAAGATCATTAACTATGGTACAGAATTAAGTGGTGTGGGGAAGTTAATCTCTCCCCATATCAAATTGGAGTCACTGTAGTGTACTGTTACACTCAAACACAGACTTATTTACAACATGGTGCACATCATTTACAGTACACCACACGGTAACCCCCAAAATAAAAATACAAAATAAAAATCATGTTTTAGTATGTAGTAATATGGACAACTAAGATACAGTTGAAGTCGGAAGTTTACATACACGTTAGCCAAATACATTTAAACTCAGTTTTTCACAATTTCCGACATTTAATCCTCGTAAAAATTCCCTGTTTTAGGTCAGTTAGGATCACAACTTTATTTTAAGAATGTGAAATGTCAGAATAATAGTAGAGAGAATGATCAATTTCAACCTTTTATTTTTTTCATGACATTCCCAGTGGGTACAAGTTTACATACAGTCAATTGGTATTTGGTAGCATTATCTTTAAATTGTTTAACTTGGGTCAAATGTTTCAGGTATCCTTCCATAAGCTTCCCACAATAAGTTGGGTGAATTTTGGCCCATTCCTCCTGACCAAGCTGGTGTAACTGAGTCAGGTTTGTAGGCCTCCTTGCTCGCACACGCACATGTTCTATTGGATTGAGGTGAGAGCTTTGTGATGGCCACTCAAATACCTTGACTTTGTTGTCCTTAAGCCATTTTGCCACAACTTTAGAAGTATGCTTGGGGTCATTGTCCATTTGGAAGACTCATTTGCGACTAAGCTTTAACTTCCTGACTGATGTTTTGAGATGTTGCTTCAATATATCCACATCATTTATCTGCCTCATGATGCCATCTATTTAGTAAAGTGCACCAGTCCCTCCTGCAGCAAAGCACCTCCACAACATGATGCTACCCCCGTGCTTCACGGTTGGGATGGTGTTCTTCGGCTTGCAAGCTTCCCCCTTTTCCCTCCAAACATAGCAATGGTCATTATGGCCAAACAGTTATATTTTTGTTTCATCAGACCAGAGGACATTTCTCCAAAAAGTACGATCTTTGTCCCCATGTACAGTTGCAAACCGTAGTCTGGATTTTTACGGCGGGTCATGGAGCAGTGGCTTCTTCCTTGCTGAGCGGCCTTTCAGGTTATGTCGATATAGAACTCATTTTACTGTGGATATAGATACTTCTGTACCTGTTTCCTCCAGGGGTCCTTTGCTGTTGTCCTGGAATTGATTTGCACTTTTCACACTAAAGTACGTTCATCTCTAGGAGTCAGAATGCGTCTCCTTCCTCAACAGTATGACTGCTGCGTAGTCCCATGGTGTTTATACTTGCATACTATTGTTTGTACAGATGAACGTGATACGTTCAGGTGTTTGGAAATTGCTCCCAAGGATGACCCAATCTTGTGGAGGCCTACAATTTGTCTTGTGGTCTTGGCTGATATCTTTTGATTTTCCCAGGATATCAAGCAAAGAGGCACTGAGTTTGAAGGTAGGCCTGGAAATACATCCACAGGTACACCTCCAATTGACACACATTATGTCAATTAGCCTATCAGAAGCTTCTAAAGCCATGACATAATTTTCTGGAATTTTCCAAGCTGTTTAAAGGCACAGTCAACTTAGTGTATGTAGACTTCTGACCCACTGGAATTGTGATACATTGAATGAAATAATATTTCTGTAACAAATTGTTGGAAAAATTACTTGTGTCATGCACAAAGTATATTTCCAAACCGACTTGCCAAAACTATAGTTTGTTAACAAGACATTTTTGGAGTGGTTGAAAAAATAGTTTTAATGACTCCAACCTAAGTGTATGTAAACTTCACACTTCAACTGTATGTTCATGGATCATTTGCATAGTATTTATGATATTAAGACAAAAATATCAAAACTCAATATCAATATCGTCATTTGGAGTGCTATGGGACCACAACAAAAATTCCACCCTGAGAATCACTGACCTGAGAAAGGAGGACTAAGCGGAGTACAAGATCCAGTTTAGAATGGGGTTATAGCCTCCATGGATCAACTCTGTCTGTCACAGACCTGTAGGTGAACATGGCCACTCCAGCCACAGTGACAGAGGAACAGAGTGTAACATTGGCATACAGCACCACCTGCACTCTGAGTGACAATCCTACCTTCATCCGGTACAGAAAGGACAATGGCTGTGCCCAAATACACATAGTAGCGTACTACATACTTAATAAATACATGTTTTGGTTATCCTGACCTGGACACGATGTACAGTATTATAATAGCCCATTATGGGCTATTAGCAGGACAATATACCAACACCTCTCTGTATTTTATAACTTTGAGGATGGGGCCTCCCCAGTGGCGTAGCTGTCTAAATCACCGCATTGCAATGCAAAATGTGTTGCTACAGATGCCCATGACGGCCGCCACCGGGAGACCTATGAGGCGGCTTTTGGTTTTAATTTAGAATCCTCCAATCTTCTATATGTAATTATTGGCAGAGAGACACATCATATTTTTTGATATACTGTCGGCCTACCGTAGGCGACATGAGTCTTACTAGTGTTGAGTAATGTGGTGTTAAATGTGGTGTAGGTCTTATTTATTTAAAGAGCACATTGAAGTTAGAAACAATAGGATTTGAAGCATTAGCCGTTTGGGTATTGGTTAGACTAAAATTATGGTGTAGAAATGTTATGCTCTTAGTGTAACCTTTATTTAACCTCTCTGGGATATGTGGGACGCTAGCATCCCACCTGGCCAAAAGCCAGTGACAATGCAGAGCGTCAAATAAATAAAAAAATACTATAAAAATCTAACTTTCATGAAATCACACAAGCAAGAGAGCAAATTAAAGCTACACATGTTGTGAATCCAGCCAACATGTCAGATTTCAAAAAGGCTTTTTGGCGAAAGCAAACAATGCTATTATCTGAGGATAGCACCATAGTAAACAAAATGAGAGAGGCATATTTCAACCCTGCAGGTGTGACAAAACGCAGAAATACAAATATAATTCATGCCTTACCTTTGACGAGCTTCTTTGTTGGCACTCCAATATGTCCCATAAACATCACAATTGGTACTTTTTTCCGATTCAATTCCGTCCATGTATACCCAAAATGTCCATTTATAAAGCAGGTTTGATCCGGAAAAAACAGCTTTCCAAAACAACGTCACTATAAAACATTTCAAAAGTTGCCTATAAACTTTGCCAAAATATTTCAAACTACTTTTGTAATACAACTTTAGGTATTTTTAAACATTAATAATCAATCAAATTGTAGACAGGGCAATCATTCAATAGAGCAAGTTATTTTAATTGTAATTTTTTAATTTTAAATTTTAACTTTATTTTACTAGGCAAGTCGGTTAAGAACAAATTCTTATTTTCAATGACGGCCTAGGAACAGTGGGTTAACTGTAAACAAAACATGCACCATTTTCCCTCTTGCGTAACTATCAACAGTGTAACTTTGTTCCAGGATGTGCCTCTTATTCGTTGCACCAATGATTAACTCTAACCCAATTCCAAAGACTGGTGACATCCTGTGGAAGTCGTAGGAACTGTACAATGGGCGCTATCAAATTTCCCTTGGCAAAGACAACTGAGGGAACGGTCAGAGGGAAAAAATAATCTGAACAGTTTTTCGTCTGGGTTTTGCCTGCTACATAAGTTCTGTTATAGTCACAGACATGATTGAAGCAGTTTTAGAAACTTCAGTGTTTTCTATCCACACCTACTAATCATATGCATATAATATATTCCTGGCATGATTAGCAGGAAGTTGAAATTGTGCACGCTATTTATCCAAAAATGGAAATGCTGCCCCCTATCCTTAAGAAGTTTTAAGGTTAGGGCAATGTTTTGGAGAAGGCTTAAAACAAAAATGACGCACTGCGCTATTACCATCAAGTATCATTAGCGCGCTCTGGCTCCGAGCATCATGAGTTAGCGTCCAGTGCTGGGCAATTGTGTATCTTTCTTTTTTGTGAGCGCAGAGGAAGGTATATATCAACGTTCTGGGAACATTTTTAAGGATTTGTAGGAATCAGGCTGGTGGCACAGGGTGACAAATTTAGTTTCCAGCTTAGCTGGCTTTTCATCCTCTCCAACAGGATGGTAAGTTAATGTAAATCAGGGATCTGTCTAAAGTTTGGTATATATTTTTCTAAATGTCTGTAGTTTTTCCCATATGTTGTAATATTTTGCACAGGAACACAGGAAGTACCTCTCAGTTTCTACATCCTATAAATGTCAATTTCTACGTAGTCTCCGATCTTTTGCAGCCATGATTTAAGGTGCCTTCCTCTTTCAATTTCCAGACTGGTATCTCAGGGTTTTTCTTCCTTTTACATCATGGAGGCTTAGATATTCTGCAAAATCCAGAATTTAAAATGCTAGTCTGCACTTATATTGGTCTGCATTGCATTTAAGTGTTGTTTGCATCCCTCTCCTTGCCCCAACCTGGGCTCAAACCGGGACAAACCGGGACACTCTGAACACGTTGTCAACTGCCACCCTATCGCTCCATAAAAGCCCTTGGTCTCAGAGCGAGTGATGTCACTAATTGAATGCTACTAGTGTGCGTGCACACACACACCTCCCGAACGTAGCCTCACTCTATCTTGTCTGCATTGCGGGTATCAACTGGTCAACTGTTGAGCAAATCTTCTGGCGGCATCAGCTCCTCTCCTCAGAGAGTAACCACTAGACCCAGCCTGCCCTTCTTCATCCATATCTATCTGTCATTCTCTTGCACTCTCTATTTCTCTCTGTGTCCATCTCCACTCTCTTCCTCCCTCTCTTTCTCTCTGGGGACAGTGGGTCACTACTATCCTGTCTGCCTGTAAGTGTGGTTAGTGATAACATCACTAGTGTGTGAAAGTGTGCAGAATGAGTTGAACTGTAGAGAAAGAGAACAGGAGAATGATAGAGTAAAATTGGAAACGTAACCGATGGACATACAGAGAGATTAGCAGAAAGGAGGAGAGAAGGGAGAGAGGGAGGGATAATATATGCAACAGATTGCAACAGATGGATGGGATGCTTCAGGAAGCAGCAGCAGCAATGTTTGAAAAAATGAAATAGACAGGAAAGAGAGTGAGAGAGGTGGGAAAGACAGAGATGTGATGGTCAGTCTGTCTTCAGAGATAATGACCAGCTGTCCGACCGACCTAGGGTCGTTGTCCTGTTGGAAGGTGAACATTCGCCCCAGTCTGAGCTCCTGAGCGCTCTGCAGAAGGTTTTCATCGAGTCTCTCTGTACTTTGCTCAGTTCATCTTTCCCTCAATCTTGTCTAGTCTCACAGTCCTTGCTGCTGAAAATATCCCCACAGCATGATGCTGCCACCACCATGCTTCACCGTAGGGATGGTGACGGTTTATTCCAGACGTGACGCTTGGCACTCAGGGCAAAGAGTTTAATCTTGGTTTCATCAGACCAGAGAATCTTGTTTCTCATGGTCTGAGTCCCAGCTGGGCCTTTTACTGAGGAGTTGCATCCGTCAGGCCACTCTACCATAAAGGCCTGATTGGTGGAGTGTTGCAGAGATGGTTGTCCTTCTGGAAGGTTCTCTCATCTCCACAGAGGAACTCTGGAGCTCTGTCAGAGTGGCAATTGGGTTCTTGGTTACCTCCCTAATCAAGGCACTCCTCCCCTGATTGCTCAGTTTGGCCAGGAATCTAGGAAGAGTCTTGGTGGTTCCAGACTTCTTTATTTAATACCTCTCACAAACACAAGTACTGATGAAGTCAATCTCTCATCCACTTTGAGCCAGCAGCGATTGATATATTAATGTTAGCTCTCTGTGTACATCCAAGGGCCAGCTGTGCTGCCTTGTTCTAAGTCCCTCTTTGTCGCACCTGACAACAAACTAGGGACTTTAGGACCTGCCTGGTTGATAGTGCTGTTAAAAAGCCAGAGTAGTGATTTATTATGGACATAATTCTACCCATCTTAGCTACTGCTGTATCAATATGTTTTGAGTTTACAATCCAGGGTTACACCAAGAAGTTCAGTCACCTCAATTTTCTCAATTTCAATTTCCACATGATTAATTCCAAGATTTAGTTAGTGTGAGCGTACCAAGTAATTAGGCGTCACTCTAAAGCGGGAAGGTGGAATAAACGAGTCAGGAGTAGGTTTTTCTGATTGAACACGGTTCTCTATTGAGGGTATTTTGTCAACAAAAACATTAACATAATCAATGAAAAATCTTCCAAGGAAAAAACACACATCTTCTTCTCCAGATGAAACAAGAACACAATAGGATAATCTTTAAACTACAACAAACATAAATCACGGGTTTGTCACCGTCTTCGTGGTTCTTTCAGCACAGCTTCTCTCTCTCGGTGGCCATCTTCCAGAGATAGTTTCCTCCCCTCTGCTGGGTCCATTCTCTCTTTTATAGGGGAAGGAGAGTATCTCATTAGTACCGTCAGCTGTGCTTAATTGACTCTGGTTACCTGGTCTCCCATGCTTTGTTGGGCTACTATCCATGAGCCCAGCCTGCCCTCTAGTGGTCCTTCCACATACATTCCCCCCCAGGACCGAACCGGAGGGTCGGGCGCCAGACGCACCGTCTTGGTCGCGTCGGGACAGCGCGTCTGCATTCCCGTTCCTCGATCCGGCCCTGTGGATGACATGGAAAGAGAACGGTTGTAAAGACAAAAACCATCTGGCTATTCTGTTGTTATTGTTTCTCTTACCAGCCATCCACGTGAGGGGCGCATGGTCAGTAACTAATGCAAACCTCCGACCCAGTAGGTAGTACCGGAGATAATCGAGGGCCCACTTGATGGCTAAGGCCTCTTTCTCTACGGTCGCATACCTCTGTTCCCGATCGCTGAGTTTCCTACTAATGAAGAGAATCGGCTTCTCTGCTTCACCTTCACCCTGAGCTAGTACGGCCCCGAGCCCTGTATCCGTGGCGTCGACCTGCACAATGAACTCTTGTGAGAAGTCCGGAGCCTGTAGAACGGGATCAGAACACAGGCCATCTTTTAACAATTGAAAGGCCTCTTCCGCCTCGTCTTTCCACTCTACCTGGTTTGGCAGGTTTTTCCTGATGAGGTTTGTGAGGGGATTGGCAATGGTTGCATATCCCGGGATAAAACGGCGATAATATCCTGTTATCCCTAAGAAGGCCCGAACGTCTCGCTTGGTCCGGGGTCGAGGCCAGTCACGAATTGCCCTGGTCTTCTCTGCCTGCGGGCGTATTTTCCCATTCCCCACGGTATACCCCAGGTATTCCGCTTCGGACAGGCCCAGGCAGCATTTACTTGGATTGGCTGTCAACCCTGTGGCTTCCAAACTCACGAGCACCGCCCGTAATCGCAGGAGGTGACTATCCCAGTCCTCGCTGTGGATGACCACATCGTCTATGTACGCCGCTGCATAGTCTTGATGGGGCCGTAGAATGGCATCCATGAGGCGTTGGAAGGTTGCAGCGGCTCCGTGCAGTCCGAAGGGCATCCTCACATACTGGAAAAGCCCCTCTGGGGTGGCGAAGGCAGTCTTTGGACGATCCTCCGGAGCCACCGGCACTTGCTAATATCCCTTCGACAAATCCAGGGTAGTGATGAACTTGGCCTTTCCTAAGCGCTCCAAGAGTTCATCCACGCGGGGCATGGGGTACGCATCGAATGTAGAGATGGCATTCACGCCCCTAAAGTTGTTGCAGAGTCTCATACTACCATCGGCTTTGGGGACCAGGACTATGGGACTGGACCACTCGCTCGTCGAGGGCTCGATCACGCCCATACTCAACATCTCCCTCACCTCTTTCTTAGCGATGACTCGGCGAGCCTCAGGAATCCTGTAAGGGCGGATATGCACTTTCTTGCCGGGTTCAGTGTGGATATGGTGGAACAGGACATCTGTTTGTCCTGGGAATGGAGAGAATATTCGACCAAAGTTCATAATCAGCTTGTCTAGCTGTCTTGACTGCTCCGGTAGGAGAGTTTGGCCACGGCGCACCTGTGGTAGAGCCTCTTTTTTTTCTTTGCCCTCCAGGGCCATCAAAGCCACCTCCTCCTCTCGTCCATGGTACGTCTTCAGCAGGTTTATGTGATAGAGTTGGACCTTCTTCCTCCTGTCAGGTTGCTTGATGAGGTAATTGACCGGTGAGACCCTTTTCATTACCTCGTAGGGCCCCCTCCACTGCGCCAGCAAGCGATGTTCGGCCGTGGGCACAAGCACCATCACTTTCTCTCCCACGGTGAACTCACGGGGGTCGCAGATTTATCATAGGCCCGGCCTTGGGTCCTTTGGGCCTTCTCCATATGCTCCTTGACTATGGGCCACACTGCTGACAGGCGGTCTCTCATCAGGGTAACGTGTTCTATTGTGGATCGAAAGGGGCATGGTTGGGTCTCCCAGGTCTCCTTGGCTAAGTCGAGGATTCCTCGACAGGGTCTGCCATAGAGCAATTCAAACGGAGAGAATCCAGTGGATGCCTGAGGTACTTCTCGCAGGGCAAACATTAAGTGTGGGAGAAGCATGTCCCAGTTTTTCCCGTCTCGGGACACCACTCTTCTCAACATGCTTTTAATTGTTTTGTTCAAGCATTCACACAACCCATCTGTTTGAGGGTGGAATATGCTTGTACGTATCTGTTGAACCTGATATAACCGACACAAGTCCTTCATCAACCGGGACATGAACGGGGTTCCTTGATCGGTTAAAATCATCTTGGGAAGGCCCACACGAGAGAACATCAGGAATAACTCCTTGGCAATTCCCTTTGACGACATGTTACGCAGGGGTATGGCCTCCGGGAACTTGGTAGCATAATCTATAACCACTAGGATGTACTCGTGTCCTCTGGCGGATTTTGGGAGTGGTCCTACGAGGTCCATAGCTATGCGTTCAAAGGGAGTCTCTATGATGGGGAGAGGAATCAAAGGGTTACGTAGGTGTGGCCGTGGGGCTGTACGTTGACATTGATCACACGTCTTACAATACCTGGCCACATCTCGGGTGACACGGGGCCAATAGAATCTCTGCATGATTCTGTCAATAGTCTTGTCTCGTGCCAGGTGTCCTCCTAGGACGTGGGAATGGGCTAACTGTAGAACTGTATCCCTGTATGGTCTAGGCACCATTAGTAATTCCTGGTTTTCCCCCCTTCGTCGTACGACCCAGTATAAGAGAACCCGCCTGATTGCATAGTAAGGAAGAGGGGGCTCACCTGATCCGTCGACGTTCCTCCCGTCGATCACCTTCACCTTCCTCATGGCCTCCCTTAGGTCTGGGTCTCTATGCTGCGAGGTGCCGAACTGTCCCTTTAATTCCTGGGGCAGGTCAACCTCAGTAGAGGGATGTGGAGGTTGTTCCACATCCCCATCAGGGGAGAACGAGGAGAATCCCTTCCAGGTTCCCTCCTCGGATGGAGCTTCAAATATATCCCTTAGTGCCTGGTTGCTCCTTCCTTCCTGCGTTGTGTATAACCCTTCACAGGTGTCTTCATCGGTGGTTTCCTGGAATATCTGTCGTAAACGTTGGGTCGCTATTTCTTCCTCTGCAGTAGAGGACGAGGACGCGGCTACGTCTCCTTGTAGTACTACTACCTCGGGCTTGGAGATTCTCTTCTTTCCTGTCCCCCTTCTTCCCGTGCATAACGTCATCTGCCGAAGCTCCTTATATAGGGGACAGTCTCTCCCGATCAATAATGGCACCTTCAGCTGGGGCACTTTCCCTGCCCTGACTGTACACCTTCCTTTTGGAGTGAGAATAGGCAGATTCACAGTGGGGTAATAGTGGGTGTCTCCATGGATACAGGATACGGCTACTTTGTCTGGTAGCAGTGTTGCGGAGGTCACCATCCGCTCCTCTACTAACGTAACCATACTTCCTGAGTCGAGAATAGCTACCACATCTTGTCCTTCAACTCGCACCGGAATCTCTGAGGCTGGGGCTATCTCTGCTAACCAACAGTGTTGATCCTGCCCCCTCAAAACGGGATGTGTGGGGGTAGGCAGTGACGACTCCGTGACCATGGGCTCATCCTTGCTAGGACATTGTGGGGCATAATGGTTGGGAGACTGACACTTATAACACCGACCCGGCTGTGTGGTGGCTGACTTCTCCCACCTCCGGGGGGGGCTTGGACGTTTCGGTGGCGGGCGCGCCGGGGTGAGTCGTGGTACGGGATTGGAAGACTCCTTCCGTTCCTCCTTGTCACTTTTTAACAGCTCCCCTGTAGACCGATACGTTTCCACCGCCTGGGCTATGTCGTCGGCTGACAACGGGTTGGCTTGCCCCACAACCCTTTTTAAGTCACTGGGTAATTCTCTCAATATCTTGTCCACTACGAGAGTCTCTATCACATGTCCTACTCCTTTTCCAGGTTCTAGCCACTGTTTCGTCAGTCGTATTAAGGCGAAGATCTGGGCACGGACGGGTTGATCAGCTGTATAGGTCCATTGATGGAACTTTACAGCCCTATCTCTGGCAGTCAGCTGGTACTGGGACAGGATCTCGGTTTTTAGTCGCCCATAGTCCGCAGCTTCGCGGGAATCCAGGTCAAAATAGGCTTCCTGAGCCACCCCGGTCAAAAGAGGAGCTAATGCGCTAGCCCATTCTGTGGGCGGCCACTCTTCCAAGGTGGCCGTCCTGTCGATAGGTCATGAGGAAGGCCTCAATATCATCCTCCTTGGAGAGACGAGGTAAAATGGCGTGAGCAGCCGCTCTTGGCCTAACTCTAGGTTCTTCTCGTCGACTCAGCTGTTGTTGCAGGAGTTCTATGGTTGTCTGCTGTGCCGTGATCAATTGTTGTAGTAGGGCGTTATCCATCGTTCTTGAATGGTTCCTCCGGGTCTTCTGGAAGAATATTAATTTACTCACTTATCCTTGTGTCACTCGTCCACCTAATACCTGCATCCTCCACCAATGTGAGCGTACCAAGTAATTACGCGTCACTCTAAAGTGGGAAGGTGGAATAAACGAGTCAGGAGTAGGTTTTTCTGATTGAACACGGTTCTCTATTGAGGGTATTTTGTCAACAAAAACATTAACATAATCAATGAAAAATCTTCCAAGGAAAAAAAACACATCTTCTTCTCCAGATGAAACAAGAACACAATAGGATAATCTTTAAACTACAACAAACATAAATCACGGGTTTGTCACCGTCTTCGTGGTTCTTTCAGCACAGCTTCTCTCTCTCGGTGGCCATCTTCCAGAGATAGTTTCCTCCCCTCTGCTGGGTCCATTCTCTCTTTTATCCTGTTAGAGACACTAGTTCCTATTTGGGAACGCGCCCCCACCCCCCCAGCTGGAATGTGGCGCAGGGAACGCAAGAAATATTCCTAAAAATATTTAACCTCCACACATTAACAAGTAAAATAGCTCAAATGAAAGATAAACAAGTTGTTTATCTAGCCAGCAAGTCAGATTTCTAAAATGTTTTACAGCGAAAACATAGCACATATTTATGTCAAACCACCACCGCAGACATAGCTCATTAGCATAGCCAAGTAGGAAAAAATATGCAATCAACAAACGCAGGATTAAAAGAAAAATCATTTCACCAACCTTTTGAAATCTTCATCAGATGACAGTAATATAACACGTTACACAGTACATTCATTTTTTTCAATAATATGCTATATATATCCATAAATCTCTGTTTACAATGATGCATCGTTCAAAAAATGCTACCCAAATGTCCTGAGAAATGACGATAGCCCCGGCAGATAACGTCAGCTAACAAGGAATACACATCATAAACTTTGACTAAATATGCATGTTTTACATATGTATAGCAAGATACACTTCTTCTAAATGCAATTGCATTGTTACATTTAATTTTAACGTTACATTTTGCGTTCACTAGACTATAATATGGAGGCTGCGCTCCCACAGTAGCATAATGACTCCTTTATCTTGGAGTCGACAGAAACCCAAAATTAATACATTAAATATTCCCTTACCTTTGTTGTTCTTCCATCAAACGACCTGGAAGGGATTATACTTACCAAACCAGCGTTTAGTTTTCAAGTCTACGTCTTTCGGTTCTCAAAATACCCACATTTCGGTCGAAATTTACGCAAAATTGAAGTAGTTGCGCACCAAAACGTTGAAATTATATATTATATGTCTAGTTAACTTGTCAAACTAACTTCATAATCAAGCTTTAACATGTTATAAAGGTGTACAGCAATTTTGAGAACAAACAGAAACACAGGCACCTTTCAATCGATCTTGGAAGAAAGAGAGGACTTGACCACTGCGCAGAGAAAAGTGACAGCTGTTTTTGATTGACTGGGAGCATACCGCATGCTCAAACTCTCGAGAGCGGGCGATTCTCACAATGACAAGCCCCATTGAAAGCTGAGATCATGCTGAACACGTGGAGACTGTTCTGGGAGCGGTAACTGTTTGTGGAGGGTGTCTGTGATGACGTCAAAGGTGGCCCAAGTTTTCAGATGAGAAGAGATAGTTTTGGAGAAAGCATATTTTGAGAGTTCTGCTTTACACAGAGACACAATTTAAACGGTTTTAAAAGCTTTAGAGTGTTTTCTATTCAATAATATTTTTTATTTGCATATATTAGCAACTTTTGACCAAAAAATAATTATGTTTACCATGGGCACGCAATTACTCCAGCGGGGGCAGTAGACAGCCCTATCCCTAAAAGGTTATAGGGGAAGGAGAGTATCTCATTAGTACCGTCAGCTGTGCTTAATTGACTCTGGTTACCTGGTCTCCCATGCTTTGTTGGGCTACTATCCATGAGCCCAGCCTGCCCTCTAGTGGTCCTTCCACATTAGGGTTTTGTGAATGATTTTGTCCCAAATTTGATTTGTCTGAAACTACCTGAAGCTCTTTGTTAAAACTTCTTGACGCTACCCATCCCTGTAGCGGGATCATTTGTCAGCAACCCCTGAATAGCATAGAGCAACAGTCAAATAATATTACAAAAACAATTCATATTCATGAAATCACAAGTGCAATATTGCGAAACACAGCTTAGCCTTTTGTCTCAGATTTTGAAATTATGCTTTTCAGCGAAAGCTATCCAAGCGTTTGTAAGTTTATCGATAGCCTAGCATAGCATTATCTACACTTAGCATCAGGAAGCTTGGTCACAAATCAGAAAATCAATCAAATTAACTGTTTACTTTTGATCTTCGGATGTTTTCACTCACAAGACTCCTAGTTACACAGCAAATGTTCCTTTTGTTCGATAAAGATTATTTTTATACCATAAATACCGACGTTTGTTTGTCGCGTTATGTTCAGAAATCCACAGGAAAGAGTGGTCACGACAACGCAGACGGAAATTCCAAATAGTCTTCATAATGTCCACAGAAACATGTCAAATGTTTTTTATATTCATTCCTCAGGTAGTTTTTAAAATATATATTCAATAATATATCAACCAAGTGTGTAGATTTTTCCATAACAGCGGGAGGAACAATGGCGGCTTTACTTAATTGCGCATACTCACTCAGAGCCCCCACCTCTCAACTTACTTAAGTGTTGCGGTCATTTCAGTTGCTGTATTAGCTGACTGATATAGAGTTGAGTCATCTGCATACATAGACACACTGGCTTTACCCAGTGACATGTTGTTAATCTCTCCTGACTCAAAGTTAAGGAGAGATCGACTGCATCACTATTGGTCTTTGCAAGGTGTTGATGTGTTGAAGGTACTGAACTTTGTTCAAGCAGTTGGCACACAGAACATTCACCGGTATCACACAAGACGTGCAACCAGAGGTCTCTTAACAGTCCCCAGGTCCAGAACAGAGGCTGGGAAACGCACAGTATTAAATAGTCATGATTAAATGGAATTCTCTTACCACCCCGGTAACCTAAGCTAGCAATAAAACCAGACGTCAACAAAATGAAGGAGCCGATCGCGAACTACAGGAGACGGCATCGACGGCCCACAGTGGAGAGGGTCAAAAGTTCCTCACGTGCACATCACTGACGACCTGAAATGGTCCCTTCACATAGTGTGGTGAAGAAGGAGCAACAGTGCCTTCAGGAGGCTGAATCAATTTGACCCTCACAAACTTCTACAGATGCGCCATTGAGAGCATCCTGTTGGGCTGTATCACTGCCTGGTAAGGCAATTGCACCGTCCGCAAACACAGTGCTATCTAGACGGTGGTGTGGTCAGCCCAACACATCAACGGGGGCACATTGCCTGCCCTCCAGGACATCTAGAGCACCTGATGTCACAGGAAGACCAAGATCATACACAGCATCAGCCACCCGAGCCAAGGCCTGTTCACACCGCTATCACCTACAAGGGGACAGTACAGCTGCATTAAAGCTGGGCTATAGAGACTGATAAACAGCTTCTATCTCCAGGCCATCAGACTGTTAAACCACTTACCACAAGCCGTCCTCCGCCCAGTACCTTGCCCTGAATCTAAGTCACTGTTACTAGCCGGCTACCACTCGGTACTCTACTCTGCACCTTAGAGACTGCTTTGCCCTATATACATAGTCATTGAGCACTGGTCACTTTAATAATGTTTACATTCTGGCTATGTTCGTACATACTGTATACTACATACTTAATGAGTATATACTACATACTATACAGTGCATTCAGAAAGTATTCAGAACACTTCCACGTTACAGCCTTATTCTAAAATTGATCAAATAAATGTTTATCCTACACACAATACCACATAATGACAAAGCGATGTTTGAATATGTTTTAAAAATAAATAAAAACATACCTTATTTACATAAGTATTCTGACTCTTTGCTATGAGACTCAAAATTGATCTCAGATGCATCCTGTTTCCATTCATCATCCTTAAGATGTTTCTACAACTTGATTGGAGTCCAACTGTGGTAAATTCAATTGATTGGACGATTTGGAAAGTGACACACCTGTCTATACAAGGTCCCACAGTTGACAGTGCATGTCAGAGCAAAAACCAAGCTATGAGGTTGAAAGAATTGTCCGTAGAGCTCCGAAACAGGATCTGGGGAAGGGTACCAAAACATTGAAGGCCCCCGAGAACACAGTGGCCTTCGTCATTCTTAAATGGAAGAAGTTTGGAACCACCAAGACTCTACCTAGAGCTGGCCGCCTGGCCAAACTGATCAGGCCTGTATGGTAGAGTGGCCAGACAGAAGCCACTCCTCAGTACATGACACCCTGCTTGGAGGCATCTAAAGGACTTTCAGACCATTTGGCCTGAATGCCAAGCGTCACATCTGGAGGAAATCAGGCACAGCTAATCACCTGGCCAATACCATCCCTACGGTAAAGCATGGTGGTGGCAGAATCATGCTGTGGGGATGTTTTTCAGTGGTAGGGACTAATGGCGCAAAGTACAGAAATATCCTTGATGAAAACCTGCTCCAGAGTGCTCAGGACCTCAGCCTGGAACGAAGGTTCACCTTCCAACAGGACAACGACCCTAAGCACACATCATACCCACGAAGACTTGAGGCTGTAATTGCTGCCAAAGCTGCTTCAACAAAGGACTGAGTAAAGGGTCTGCATACTTAAAACCTCTTACAGCTCCCCCCTTTGTGCAATTTCCGCCTGAAGACATACCCAAATCTAACAGCCTGTAGCTCAGGCACAGAATCAAGGATATGCATATTCTTGGTACCATTTGAAAGAAAACACTCTGAAGTTTGTGTACATGTGAACTGAATGTTGGAGAATAGATCTGGTTTAGATGAAACATTGAAAAAAACATACTCTTTTATTTTTGTATCTTTAAAATGAACAAGAGAAAACAAACATTCAGGTAGGATGATGGGGACAATTTCAGTGAAAAAATATAAGAGGGCAACAGTACTTGTGCAAAGTTTCAGAATGTTACAGTGCCTTGCGAAAGTATTCGGCCCCCTTGAACTTTGCAACCTTTTGCCACATGTCAGGCTTAAAACATAAAGATATAAAACTGTATTTTTTTTGTGAAGAATCAACAACAAGTGGGACACAATCATGAAGTGGAACGACATTTATTGGATATTTCAAACTTTTTTAACAAATCAAAAACTGAAAAATTGGGCGTGCAAAATTATTCAGCCCCTTTACTTTCAGTGCAGCAAACTTTCTCCAGAAGTTCAGTGAGGATCTCTGAATGATCCAATGTTGACCTAAATGACTAATGATGATAAATACAATCCACCTGTGTGTAATCAAGTCTCCGTATAAATGCACCTGCACTGTGATAGTCTCAGAGGTCCGTTAAAAGCGCAGAGAGCATCATGAAGAACAAGGAACACACCAGGCAGGTCCGAGATACTGTTGTGAAGAAGTTTAAAGCCGGATTTGATGCAAAAATATTTTCCAAGCTTTAAACATCCCTAGGAGCACTGTGCAAGCGATAATATTGAAATGGAAGGAGTATCAGACCACTGCAAATCTACCAAGACCTGGCCGTCCCTCTAAACTTTCAGCTCATACAAGGAGAAGACATATCAGAGATGCAGCCAAGAGGCCCATGATCACTCTGGATGAACTGCAGAGATCTACAGCTGAGGTGGGAGACTCTGTCCATAGGACAACAATCAGTCGTATATTGCACAAATCTGGCCTTCATGAAAGAGTGGCAAGAAGAAAGAAGAAAGCAGCCACCACCATGTTTGACAGTGGGGATGGTGTGTTCAGGGTGATAAGCTGTGTTGCTTTTACGCCAAACATAACGTTTTGCATTGTTGCCAAAAAGTTCAATTTTGGTTTCATCTGACCAGAGCACCTTCTTCCACATGTTTGGTGTGTCTCCCAGGTGGCTTGTGGCAAACTTTAAACAACACTTTTTATGGATATCTTTAAGAATTTCAAAATGCTTTCTTCAGCAGGATGTTGTATCTATACCTTATGTCATGCCTTATTGGAATGGATTTATTGATAATATCTGTTGGAAAAAAGTTTGGATGTTGCCACACACATACCTACTTGTTAACAAAATTAAGGAAGTTTCCTTTAACTCAAATTGCTCCTTTTGTAATGACCACCCAGAAACAGTTGCATCTTTTTTTGGCATTGTATGCATGTAAGAAAACTGTGGCAAGACATCAGTAGGTTTATAATTGAACACATTTATGAAGATTTTACACTATTCTGGATAGATGTACTGTTTGGATCCTTTACATACAATAGAAATAAGCGCTATAATTTTTACGTAATTAATTTCATTATTCTTTTGGCCAAATTTCATAAACACAAATGTAAATTTACAAACAGAAAACCACATTTTCGTACCCTACAAAAAGACATTGAAATGTATTTTAAGACGGTTAAATGCTCTACTAACAAAAAAGCTGTTAGAATTGTAAGTATATGCATGTCCCTTAAGGTCCTTTTGTAATTGTAATGTGATATTGTACCCCCCTAGCTCGATTGTCTATTGTTTGTAATCTATGTATGCTTGTGTTCCCTCATGTGCTTTATGTATTGATTTGATATTAATAAAAAAAAGAAAAAAAGGGCGTAGCTCCTTCCGGTATGAAACTTCAATAGCGAATGACTCACATTTACATTTACATTTAAGTCATTTAGCAGACGCTCTTATCCAGAGCGACTTACAAATTGGTGCATTCACCTTATGACATCCACTTTACGCTGAAACTTACTACATGGGTTGGTCTTGCAACACATAAACATGGTGTATTGCCGTTTAGCTCAGCTCATTGGCTATCTACCTAGCTAGATTTCAAGACGATCAGTGTCATTAGGATAAGACAGTCAATCAATGAAACAGCGGGCAAATCATTGGTGCACAATGATGTCATGACTTGTTCTTCAAATCGGTTTCTTTCAGTCAATTCGTCCCGCGAAATGGCCCATCATGTTTGATTGTGTTACAAACAAACAAGTTGATTGCAGTGAAACCAAGCATGACTGGAAAATTCAGATTCTGTGTGGGTTATTTACCTGGAATGTGTTGGCGAAAATGGAATGAGACGGAATTCACGACACAAGCGGTTCACAAAATGTTTAGTGTTTGGCTATAAAAACGGATTTTATCAAACAAAAGATCATTCATTGTGTGACAATGAGCATTGGAATTGCAAACAGACGTAGATCGTCAAAGGTAAACTATTTATTTTAATGCAGTATGTGATTATGTTACGCCTGTGCTGGTTAAAATTCTTTTTTTTTATTGGGCTCTATGCTCAGATATTTACATTGTATTATTTTGCAGAAAATCCTTTTTAAAATCTGACAATGCAGTTGGATTAGCAAGATTCTAGGCTTTCGATACATGTGAGACATTTGTATTTTCATGAATGTTTAATATGAAGATCACCGTATGTTGTGGAATTTCAGCCCACTAGCGGGTTCCGTGCGCAGAGAGGTTAAGTAAATGTGATATTTAAGTTTATTTTTAATTTATTTTTTGTTGCAAAAATGTCTAAAAACATACCACACACATCTTAAATGTTACCGGTGGTGGCAACTCACCACAACTTGTAGTCTGTCGTTATTAGCCATTTATTTGTTTTCATGGAAGCTGTATTTGTTGTGCTAGTGATAATGATTAACTGCCAGTTGACTGTTCAGAGGACCGAGGCTGGAAATAAGAGAACACAGGTGGCTTGTAACAGAGGGCGCTACTGAGGCGCTGTATTCTCCTCTACCAAAACGCAAATGTAATAAGTAGGCCGCGTTGTCAATTATTGCACACTGTACTGGTCTGTATGTAGCCAAATTCATTTTCAATTTTATACATCTAGTTGGACTATAATATTAGAACATGAATGCTTGTCATAGCAAGTGTAATTTAGTGTAGCCTACAGGCCTATAGCCTACATTCAATAATGTACACACACGCCTAGGCCTACATCAAATAATATGATAGCGATTTATTTTGTTTCAGTTTGGTAAAGTTGCCTTTTCTCATCACAGTCTGGTGGCACAGGACCCTACTGTGTGCTAAATCCCAATGTGCCTATCCTTGAAGTGTATTTGGACAACAAGCCCCACTTCCGAATGATCCAACCCTCTTTTGACACCCTGGTAGAGGCCTTGCAGTAAGAAGACCAGGACTATGGCTGGGGCAAGCCGCCTGCAGTGGACCAGCAGGATTACCTGAACAGAACATAACACTTCTACATTAATCATGGTAGTATCCACATTAATGTAGAAGTGTTTAAAAACATATTCTATTCTTATTTACAATAAAAGTGACTCTGAAATTACACCATACATTTATTTAACATTGAGTTCTATTCTGCAGCATTTTTATGAAACAAACAAAATAAACAGCAAATGCATCCAACAAAGAGTCACAAGCTTGATGTAACATATTTATATTTTAATACATTTTATAAGTGAATTTGTCACAATACCTTTTCTGTCATTTCTAAACGGGTCACCCAATATAGATGAAGATGAAATTTAAGCTGACAGTCATTTTAACCTCATTGTCAATGTATAATTTCATATCCAATGTGCTAGAGTACAGAGCCCCCAACAAATATACTTTTGGAGATCACTGTGTGTGTGTATGCTTGCTTCTGTGCTTGGGTGGCATTTAGGTACTCACACACACACAACACAATTATTTGTGCCATAGGTCCTTTTGTAAAGCTGGCTGCATTATGTCCTTCTTTTCTAATTGACTTCCCTGTGGACTGGCTTTACTGTCTGTCTCGATGTGCCTCTGTTGCTCCCACAATAAATAAAGTGTCTGCTACCTCCCTCCATGCCACCCTATTAAGCCGAAAGCACACAGATATACATCATCGACTGTATTAAAATTTATGTGCGAGAATAGAGAGCGTCAATTCACATATGCTGCGTAGCACATGCTAACATAATTGTCAGGAGAATCCATATAAACAATATTATTGTTGTGTGCTCCTTTTGACTCACCTTATGTCCCACGAGAGCCACCGTACCTCCTGCCTGCACTAAACAGTTATGTTAGAAAAGGAGGACTCACACACAAACACTAACAAGCCACTCTTTGTAAGTAAATTGGCAACAAGGCGGCAGGTAACTGGCCACCACAGTGGATTGTTTGTCATGCCAGGTAAATGTTTAGCCAGGTAATTTATTTGGATACATGCACCTATAACAATGTTGAAGATTTCAACTGGCAAAGAAAAGTTGTCTCATCATGATACTGTTCATGACGGGAGGAGATTGCATTGATAATCAAACACTATGCTAGAACCTAGCTACTAAATATATTGTTGCTAGCAAATCTGCCAATATGACAACCAAATTCAACAATACCAGACGCTGAAAACAGCTGGTTAAACGAGAAACATGTGGGAGTATTTGACAACACTAGCACCACTACTGCAACATTGATGCAACACACCTGCTGATGCTGCAAAAAAAGACATCTGCACAAACATGAATGATAGCTATCTAGTTATGTTTTTCCTCGTCGGACCTGCATTTACAATGTAACCAATTTTAGTTTGTGTGGTTGTTGGTTTAGCTTTCTGTAATGTTGTAGCAAATAAGGTCTGTATGGTGCAGTGATTTAAAACGGCAGTAAGGCGCCTATTGTTGGAACTACATCAATAGATTTCCGATATCTTTTCCTACTCTCTGTATATCTAGTATTAATTCCCACTTTAGAATGCCCTTTTAGCCAATCAGAATAGAGTATTCAACAATCCTGTGGTATGATATACTATATCT
This sequence comes from Oncorhynchus gorbuscha, assembly GCF_021184085.1. Lineage (NCBI taxonomy): Eukaryota > Metazoa > Chordata > Actinopteri > Salmoniformes > Salmonidae > Oncorhynchus > Oncorhynchus gorbuscha. The sequence continues at coordinate 33,808,724 of NC_060183.1, read as the reverse complement.
TTCTGACATGGACATTGTCCGAGTACAGTGTCCATATGTTTAGTGAATGAGTGAATCAGCGTTAGTAGCAGAGTTGGTGGTGCATGCATTAACACAGAGAGGAAACAAACATTATGTCCTTGTCTTGAGCAACAGCCATGTCCCCTGATTGACACAGCCAATTATCCATATCTGTGATTTACTGTAGCATGCATTTGCTTCAACAAGCCATGTTGTGTGCGCTCATACACAAGCACACTCATGCACACGCACGCACAAACACACTTACACACACAACCCGCTCACACACACACACTCACCAACTAGATTGATCACTAACTCCTTAGTTTGTTGTCCTTGGTGTTAGAGATAATGCAAGGACAATCGTCAGTGGAGAAGGTGTAGTAACATGATCGACAGTGACACACACACAGAATCATCAACTCATGGATTACATGACAGATCAGCACTGACACTACCTCCGCTCAAGACAGCCCATCAAGTATTTATAAAGGCCAGGTGTAGCTCATGGTGTTCAGTGCTCAGCTGTCTTCTCAATTACCTGGTAGTAGCTATCCTACTCCAGTTTAGCCGCTAGAGAATTCCCCCTTTCTTGTTTACAGACTACTTTGAAATAACCCTGAAATAAACAGACATACTGTACACACACGAAAGCAGGCACACATACAGACACACACACACACAGACCTCAGATACCCCCTCCCCTTCTTAGCATGGGCACTGTGAGAGTTGTTTGAAATACTTCTCAAAGAGGTAGGGTTTCAAAAGGCTTTCAGAAGATGGGTAGGAACTCGCCATTCTGACTTCCGGGGGAAGCTTGTTCCACGATTGGGGTGCCAGGACAGCAAAGAGCTTTAACTGAGTGACTTAGTGTTAAGGGAAAAGAGGGGAGAGCCTAGAATTGAGCCCTGGGGGACAACAGGTGGTTCACGGTGTCGAAGGCAGTGGATATATCTAGGAGGATGAGAACAGAGGAGAGAGTCAGCTTTGGCAGAGCGGCAAGCCTCTGTCTCAGTGGAATGAACCTCATTGAAGCCTGACATGTTAGGGTCAAGAAGAATATTCTGAGAGACATAATGAGAGAATTGGTCAGAGAAAGCATGCTCACATGTTTTTGATAGAAAAGAAAAAGGCATACCGGCCTGTAGTTTTTAACGTCAGAGGGGTCGATTGTTGTTTTTTTGAGGAGGGAATCGACTCATCTAGATGTCAGAGGGGAGGCAGCCAGTGGTCCCTGCGCACTCTGCTCATGGTGGCTCTGGGTCTGTGAGTATCCATAGCAATGGTTCCGCTTGGGCTGCTATGCTCAATAATGAGACATGAGGGAGCAGTTAGCTACTTTTTGTCACTCAACTCTGACAAAACTCAAGGAACATTATTATTTTCTGTGAAATAATCTCTCCTGTGTTATATTTGACGAGGTTCAAGCACTTCTGACAGAGATATGACTCTACTGCGCAGCAGAGCACAAGTAAATGGCTCAGCTTCAAAATGTTAGATCAATTTAGTGATGCCCGTACCCTAGTGTAACAGTACTCTGCTTGCGTTGTGTACAATCAGTCATCGACACGGAACTCCAACGTGTAGCACCAGTCATGGAGATTTATTCTGATAGGAACAGCACAAAATTGCACGTTGTGCAATGCACGGCTCACCATCCAACTCTGCACTCACGCACGCTGGTTTGGTGCTTGTTCACTGGGACTAATTACCAAAATAATACAATTACAATATAATATCTTTAACAATGTACCTGATAGGAACAGCACAAAATTGCAAGTCATGCAATGCACGGCTCACCATCCAACTCTGCACTCACGTACTGAACAAAATATATGACTCCCCCCCCCCCCCCCCCCCTCCAGACACAATAAGTTGCTAGCTAGTACTGGCGGGAATTCTTTACAACAAAATGCACAACAAATATTCTCCAAAAAATGCTGCATCTTATGTGTGATGTTCGAATAACATTTACAAACAAATTGATATAAATTGTACATTTAAATCATCACTTGGGAGTATAAAAATCACTTTTGACGTACAGTGCTTTGCAACCAACAACTTACCGCTGGTTTGGTGCTTGTTCACTGGGACGATTCTAACTGGAACATCCCCCCTCATAAGCAAGCTACGCAAATCAGCCAATAAGATGCCATGTTGAGTAGGTGAAGGCAAGACAAAACTCAAACCAAAAACCCATTGGCTTAACAATAACGTGGCAAGGGGAATCACCAATATAACCCTGTTACACTCCCTCCTACTGAATTCCATTTGTTTGTCATGCCAGGTAAATGTTTAGCCAGGTTAATTTCTATGTCTGATTGGTTCCTCTGATGTGATGCGGGGTTGTAGATAGGTATGGTATAAACACATAACCCAGGGTTGGAGAGTGATAGAAAATAACTATTTTCAAAAATAAATTCATCTCATTTCTAAAGAAGGATTGAACAAACAGTGTTATTTATTGCACAGGGGATGAGGTTGGGGGATGGAGGAGATAGCTAATGTTTGGTCCTCAGGGGTCTGTTAAAAATTAAACCTGAAATTGTGACTTCAGTCTCCCTCCAGAATCGTACTCATAAATTACATGAAAAAGGCAATTTAGATGACTTCGTCTAAATGAAGCAGCTGGGGCAGTGGGTCTGTATAGTACTATTTGGATTCAGGGATGACCCCAAATTATTTTGACTGACCCATAGCCTTTGACCTATTAAATAAAAATGTAGCACGCTGTATAAACTAGGTGGTTCGAGCACTGAATTCTGATTGGCTGACAGCTGTATACCACGGGTATGACAAAACATTTATTTTTACTGCTCTAATTATGTTGGTAACCAGTTTATAATAGCAATAAGGCTCCTTGGGGGTTTGTGGTATATGGCCAATATACCATGGCTAAGGGCTGTATCAAGGCACTCGCGTCGTGCATAAGAACAGCCCTTAGCCATGGTATATTCGCCATGTACCACACCCCTCTGGCCTTATTGCTTAATTATACTATACTACACTATTATATTTTTACTGTAGTATACTTTATGGGGTGGCAGGTAGCCTAGTGGTTAGAGCGTTGGGCCAGTAACCGAAAGGTTGCTTGATTGAATCCTCGAGCTGACAAGGTAAAAATCTGTCATACCCCTGAACAAGGCTGTTAAGTTAACCCACTATTCCTAGGCTTTCATTGTAAATAAGAATTTGTTCTTAACAGACTTGCCTACTTAAAAAAAAAAAAAAAAATGTATACAATAGTCTGTACATTATCTGGAAATAATAGACTACGTGGTAGGCACGACTCCCTCCGTTCATTACTTCCAGATAATTTACAGAGCGGATGCGTTTATCCTGAGACGCACACTGGTTGTTCATTCTATTTGTTTCATTGCTATGCAGGCTGGCAATATTCTTATCCCTTGCTTGCCAGCTAGCCAACTAGCCAATTATGGCTAACACAGTCACAGCAAATTAGCTGCATTTGCATTCATTTAAGATGTTTTCTAGTGATATTTATTTGGATACATGCACCTATAACAATGTCGAAGATTTCACCTGGCAAAGAAAAGTTGTTGTCTCATCATTATACTGTTCATGACGGGAGGAGATTGCATTGATAATCAAACACCTACTGAATTCCACTTGCCAAGAAAAATAATAAAAATACAAAACGGCACTGTGCAAACATACCAGATACAGAGACACTCAACATATGTACAGAATAATCCAGAGAAAAAAAATACATTTTTTTTATACTACCTAATAGAGAGAACTAAAAGGTAAAGTTGTGTATATCAAGGATGCAGACCCTGCTTTAAATCAGTCACTAAATATTCCAGTCATTAGACTATTCCCCTTGAGAATTAGAGTGAAAAGCGGTTGATCAATCCCCCTCATAGGTAAAAATGCCTGTTACATGTTAAGTACACTCAGTGATCTTAAAACATCCAAGTAATAAAATAAACTACCATAAGAGAGTTAATCATATCCGTCACATTACCATCTTGCAACCTCTAATCATAGTCACAATGATGTAAAATCAAAACAAATAAAAGATGTCAATACCATTGACCATCTATTCACATATTTAACCTTCAAGAGCTGACTTTCTGCTGATTCATAATCTCAATCAGTCTTGACACTAGTTTAAATAGCCTTCCTGCCCTTGACTTAATACGACCCTGATTACCTTCAACTGCATACGGGGTAACAGTGTTGTGTACTGTTGCAATAGTGTGTCCGTCAACACAGTCAGTGCGTAACTGATCAGGTAAGGAATGGTCAATTAGCTCACTCACTACACTGTTACAGTCTCGGTGAGATTCTTGAAGACTCTCTGATCGAGGCAGACCTTCTAGCTGCAGTATATCATCCACAGAATCCAAAGGTGGAATATCCTGAGCATCCAAGGATCGCACATCACCCTCCAGGCTTGTGTCACCTGTTCCTTCAGAAGACAACTCTGACACCCACACTCTGGTTCTGTATTCAGCACCATCATCCACTGCAGTGTCCATGGCAGCTGAGACCACAAGGCTGTCATTCATGTCCTCAGACTCTGTTAATCCAGACATGTCTGTTCCCTCATCAACGGCAGCATGGGGAAGAGGAAGAAAGTTGACTGGCATTATCAGGTTGCGATGTACCGTCTTCTCCCGTCCAGTGGAGCAGTTCTGAATCTTGAAAGCGTGACTGTCTGCATTCAATCCAGTGACAAGGTAGACAGTATCCTCCCAACGGTCAGCGAGCTTCCGCTTTACCCGCTCCCCCTTGTTATCCAGTAATACTCAATCCCCAATCTCCACTGGTGCTCCTCTGACTCTTCTGTCCATAAAGGTCAGCATGCCTCTTCAACTGCTTCGCTGCAGATGCCTGTGCTGCATTCATGGCTTCTTTCAGATCTCTCCTCAAAGATTTTCCACGATCCAACTTGTGCCTGGAAAAAATGGACTGGTACTCAGCTATGAGCTGGATGAGTGTATTCTTACCAGCAGGAGACGCTTGACAGGAGGAGACATCAATATCAGTCAAACCTAAGTCACATCAGACCTCAGGATCGCTTGAACTGTCAGGTCCGTCAGTATCGTGAAGTTGGCTGTAACCGTCATCAGTCAGTGTCAAGTCATCTTGGCATTCAGTGAGTATATCATCCGTTCTCTGCACTTTCTGCTGTAAAGCTGCTGATGAATCATCATTCACATGTGAACAGTCAAAGTCCTCTAGAGCCATGTAAGGAAAGACACCGGCTAGTGTGGCGTTTCGTCTCAATGTCACGGTCTTCTGAGAAGGGTTTATCACTCTAACAGGGAGCCACCCATCCCCTGCAATCGAGCTACAAAGGTCGGTCACAAAGGTCTCGTCTTCAACCAACCAAGATTACCTCTGTAGGACTCAATGATGGACTTTTCAACACTCCTGCATGCAACAGTTCAGGTAAGAGCCTAGAGCTCAAGGTACAAGCCATGGATCCACTGTCAAGCATAGCTCTCACTTCTACTTCTCCTCCTATTAACACCTTGGCATAGAATAAATCATCATACGGGGAAAGTCTCTGTGTGTTCTGCATTATGATACTCTTCTCAGTCTCCATTTAGTCACAAACACTTTTATATACAGACTCCAAATCAACAGCTCTCATTGATGGGGACTACAAAAGTTCCAACACTTCCCCCTTCTGCATGCAGGCCTACTAGTTTTCTGGGAGCTGAGCAGTGATTACTGTAGGGACACTACCAGCTGTGCTCAGAGCTGCGGCCTTGGGGCCCTGAGAGCATGCGTGGCCAGCTACATGACAAAGAAAGCAGAGGTGATTGGCCCTGCAGTGAAAGTAAGTGTCATGGCCAGCATCCCTGCACACGTTACATGGCCCATTAGACTTCACTTTGCTCCTATTCCCTTGTTGGAACTTATGGTCAGACTGTTGTGGCCTCTGCTCCAGCACACGCTCCAGCATTGCAAGGATACGTTCCATCGGCTCAGCTGAGCCCTGAATAGTCTGGGCTGGGTAAGGCAACGTATTGGGTACTTCCATGTGGGTTCTCACAGCAGGCATGGTGATCGGCATGACAGCACCAACTTCCTGCTTCATTGTTGCGATGGCTGGGGTCAACTTAGATAAGTGAGAGTACCTCCTCTCCCTCCTGTATTCACCCAACCTCTCATGAACATCTACAGCGGTCCACTGCTGTAATTGCTTGCACTTAAAGATTAAAGGGCAGTTCAGCGTTAGGGCAATGTCTGAACATGACTGAGCTCACAAGATGGGTCTTCAACACTTTTTTTTCTGTCTCTTTAGACAATCTTCAGCAACCTCCATAGCCCTGTTCAGTCAGAGGCTAAATTCAAATGGTTGTTCATCAGTCAGAGGTAATGTGGCATAAAAGTCAGCAAGGGGCATGCTTGAAGAAACAGTGTCACTAAAATGTTGTTTCAGTAAGTCAAAGATGGGACTCGGGCCTTTAGATAAATCAATGGAGGGATTGCTGCGTATGCTAACTTGAAAAACATCGCAGGCCCTTCCCATAAGCCTGCCCATAACCTTAACTGCTTGGTCCATCACAGATACGCCCCTCTTACGCATGTAAACCATGACCATATCCTCCCACTCATGCACTGTGCACTTTTCAGAGCCACCCCCCGGTAAGTACACCGGTTCCCTCATATCAGACTTCAATACCAGGTTCAGGCCTGACACATCCATACCCTCGAGCTCCATAACATAGCATAGCATACACTCCCCTAAACCCTCCAGTTTAGGCATAGGTGTAGGAGTAACTGGAATTTTGGCTGAACCCCTACCAAGAGATGGTGACAGATTAAATGACAGGAAACCCCTACCTCTCCCAACACCTTCCATTTTAACAATGGGAAATCAACACTAATAAAAATGTAAATAGCAAAAAATGTGTGTGTGTATGTGTATATATATATATATTTTTTTAACATCACGTCAAAATCTAACCTATATCTAGTATACTGGTAACTCACCCTACTTATATAAGATATACATTAGAATTGCAAATAAACAAGTAACACAAAAGTTTCTCATTTCTGTGAAGAGCCTCAGCCAGAGAAATCATCAATTTCGATAATAAAACGTTGCGCCCTCTTGTGGCGAAATGCGATATTGCCATAAACTGCACCTGCAACGTCTTATCTGATTCGTCAACGGCAACCACGGCGAAGTTCTGAGATGGAAATCCAGCGAAGGATGATCCGATCCAGAAGAACGGTAACGGCACCACTGTAACAGTACTCTGCTTGCGTTGTGTACAATCAGTCATCGACACGGAACTCCGACGTGTAGCAGCAGTCATGGAGATTTATTCTGATAGGAACAGCACAAAATTGCACGTTGTGCAATGCACAACTCGCCATCCAACTCTGCACTCACACACTGTACAAAATATATGAACCTCCCCCCCACCAGACACAGTAAGTTGCTAGCTAGTACTGGCGGGAATTCTTTACAACAAAATGCACAAAAAATATTCTCCAAAAAACGCTGCATCTTATGCGTGATGTTCGAATAACATTTACAAACAAATTTATATAAATTGTACATTTAAATCATCACTTGGGAGTATAAAAATAACTTTTGACGTACAGTGCTTTGCAACCAACCAAGAGAAAACTCAAACCAAAAACCCATTGGCAAGGGGAATCACAAATATAACCCTGTTACACTAGTTATTGACGAAAACCCATGCCCTAACCCGATTGTATAATGTCGAGGCCCATCGGACTCTGTTCGGGTAGCAGAACTCTAACTCGATGCCAAGGAGCGGGAGGGGAAGGTCATGACGGCCGGGATGAAAGGGACCAGTAAGGGTCAAATGATGCGGAAAGGGTGGAGAGTAGGGTTGAAGAGGCAGAGTCAGGAGATAGGAAGGGGGAAGAATTTAGATTTAGATAAGATTGACCATCTGGTTAGGGACTGAGTGGGTAGGGTTGGAGGAGAGATGGCGAGAAAAGGAAACTAAGGAGTGATCTGAGACATGGAGGGGGGTAGCATTGAGATTAGTAGGCGAACAACAGCCTCTAGTGAAGATTAGATCAATTTCCTTGTGAGTATGAGGTGACTGGGAAAGGGTGAGGTCAAAAGAGGTAAGGAGTTTAAAGAAAGAGATGGGAAAAAAATTACAGGAGTCAGAAGGTTAAAGTTGCCCAGTACGATGAGTGGTGAACCAATGTCGGTAAATTAGTTTATCAGGGTGTCAAGCTCATTGAGGAACTCTCCAAGGGCAGCTGGTGGGTGATAGATGACAACAATGTTAAGCTTGAGTGGACAAGTGACAGTGTGTCTGCATGGAATTCAAATGAGGAGATACAGTGGTTCCTCCTTTAATAGTTAAGAGCTTACACCACGGGACTTAGAGGTACCCAGCATCACCGCTTCATACCTCCAGGCCACCACAAGGGCACTCATTATGCAATTGGGTCCCAATGTTTTTATATGACCAATCATATCGAGTGGTTCCAATGACGAATTTGACACGGAGCCACCCCTCCCTTGTGGCTTTCTTCAGCAAAGATGGCGGACAAAACATTATGGGGAGGCAAATCTAAGTAGTTATAATGTCATAACGTGTCAAGCAAAAAATGTACAATTTAGAGGAATATGTTATTTTATGTAGAGACAAACGATTGTGCATATTTTTTTGTCATAAAGTTAATTCACGGAAATTGCTATTTTGCTAGTTTTTGTTTCTGTCATATCCAATACCAGGTATATCAAACTCCATTCTGTGAATGGTGCTGTGTCTGCATGTACAGTGGGGCAAAAAAGTATTTAGTCAGCCGCCAATTGTGCAAGTTCTCCCACTTAAATAGATGAGAGGCCTGTAATTTTCATTATAGGTACACTTCAACTGTGACAGACAAAATGAGAAAAAAATGCAGAAAATCACATTGTAGGATTTTTTATGAATTTATTTGCAAATTATGGTGGACAATAACAAAAGTTTATCTCAATACTTGTTATATACCCTTTGTTGGTAATGACAGAGGTCAAACATTTTCTGCAAGTCTTCACAAGGTTCACACACTTTTGTTGTTATTTTGGCCCATTCCTCCATGCAGATCTCCTCAAGAGCAGTAATGTTTTGGGGCTGTTGCTGGGAAACACGGACTTTCAACTCCCTCCACAGATTTTCTATGGGGTTGAGACCTGGAGACTGGCTAGGCCACTCCAGGACCTTGAAATGCTTCTTACGAAGCCACTCCTTCGTTGCCCGGGCGGTGTGTTTGGGATCATTGTCATGCTGAAAGACTCGGCCACGTTTCAGCTTCAATGCCCTTGCTGATGGAAGGAGGTTTTCACCACTTTATTTTAAGAATGTGAAATGTCAGAATAATAGTACAGAAAATTATTTTATTTGAGCTTTTATTTCTTTCATCACTTTCCCAGTGGGTCAGCAGATTACATACACTCAATTAGTATTTGGTAGCATTGCCTTTAAAATGTTTAACTTGGATCAAACATTTCGGGTAGCCTTCCATAAGCTTCCCACACTAAGTTGGGTGAATTTCGGCCCATTCCTCCTGACCGAGCTGGTGTAACTGAGTCAGGTTTGTAGGTAACCTTGCTCGCACATGATTTTTCAGTTCTTCCCACAAATTGTCTGTGATTGAGGTCAGGGCTTTGTGATGGCCACTTCAAGACCTTGACTCTGTTGTCCTTAAGCCATTTTGCCACAACTTTAGAAGTATGCTTGGGGTCATTGTCCATTTGGAAGACCCATTTGCGACCAAGCTTTAACTTTCTGACTGATATCTTGAGATGTTGCTTCAATATATCCACATAATTTCCCGCCTCATGATGCCATCTATTTTGTGAAGTGCACCAGTCCCTCCTGCAGCAAAGCACCCCCAGAACATGATTCTTCCACCCCTGTGTTTCACTGTTGGGATGGTGTACTTCGGCTTGCAATCCTCCCCCTTTTTCCTCCAAAAATAACAATGGTCATTTTGGCCAAACAGTTATACACTGCTCAAAAAAATAGAGAACACTTAAAAAACACAATGTAACTCTAAGTCAATCACACTTCTGTGAAATCAAACTGTCCACTTAGGAAGCAACACTGATTGACAATAAATGTCACATGCTGTTGTGCAAATGGAATAGCCAACAGGTGGAAATTATAGGCATTTAGCAAGACACCCCCAATAAAGGAGTGGTTCTGCAGTTGGGGACCACAGACCACTTCTCAGTTCCTATGCTTCCTGGCTGATGTTTTGGTCACTTTTGAATGCTGGCGGTGCTTTCACTCTAGTGGTAGCATTAGACGGAGTCTACAACCCACACAAGTGGCTCAGGTAGTGCAGCTCATCCAGGATGGAACATCAATGCGAGATGTGGCATGAAGGTTTGCTGTGTCTGTCAGCGTAGTGTCCAGAGCATGGAGGCGCTACCAGGAGACAGGCCAGTACATCAGGAGACGTGGAGGAGGCCGTAGGAGGGCAACAACCCAGCAGCAGGACTGCTACCTCCACCTTTGTGCAAGGAGGAGCACTGCCAGAGCCCTGCAAAATGACCTCCAGCAGGCCACAAATGTGCATGTTTCTGCTCAAACGGTCAGACACAGACTCCATGAGGGTGGTATGAGGGTCAGATGTCCACAGGTGGGGGTTGTGCTCACAGCCCAAAACCGTGCAGGACGTTTGGCATTTACCAGAGAACACCAAGATTGGCAAATTCACCACTGGCGCACTGTGCTCTTCACAGATGAAAGCAGGTTCACACTGAGCACATGTGACAGTCTGGAGACTCTGTGGAGAACGTTCTGCTGCCTTCAACATCCTCCAGCATGACCGGTTTGGCGGTGGGTCAGTCATGGTGTGGGGTGGCATTTCTTTGGGGGGCCGCACAGCCCTCCATGTGCTCGCCAGAGGTAGCCTGACTGACATTAGGTACCGAGATGAGATCCTCAGACCCCTTGTGAGACCATATGCTGGTGTGGTTGGCACTGGGTTCCTCCTACTGCAAGACAATGCTAGACCTCATGTGGCTGGAGTGTGTCAGCAGTTCCTGCAAGAGGAAGGCATTGATGCTATGGACTGGCCCGCCCGTTCCCCAGACCTGAATCCAATTGAGCACATCTGGGACTTCATGTCTCGCTCCATCCACCAACACCACGTTGCACCACAGACTGTCCAGGAGTTGGCGGATGCTTTTGTCCAGGTCTGGGAGGAGATCCCTCAGGAGACCATCCGCCACCTCATCAGGAGCATACCCAGGTGTTGTAGGGAGGTCATACAGGCACGTGGAGGCCACACACACTACTGAGCCTCATTTTTACTTGTGTTAAGGACATTACATCAAAGTTGGATCAGCCTGTAGTGTGGTTTTCCACTTTGATTTTGAGCGTGACTCCAAATCCAGACCTCCATGGGTTGATAAATTTGATTTCCATTGATAAATTTTGTGTGATTTTGTTGTCAGCACATTCAACTATGTAAAGAAAAAACTATAAGCATATTTTATTCATTCAGATCTAGGATGTGTTAATTTAGTGTTCCCTTTATTTTTTTGAGCAGTGTATTTTTATTTCATCAGACCAGAGGACATTTCTCCAAAAAGTACGATCTTTGTCCCCATGTGCAGTTGCAAACCGTAGTCTGGATTTTTTATGACGGTTGTGGAGCAGTGGCTTATTCCTTGCTGAGCAGACTTTCAGGTTATGTCGATATTGGACTCGTTTTACTGTGAATATAGATACTTTTTTTACCTGTTTCCTCCAGCATCTTCACAAGGTCCTTTTGCTGTTGTTCTGGAATTGATTTGCACTTTTCGCACCAAAGTACGTTCATCTCTAGGATACAGAACACGTCTCCTTCCTGAGCGGTATGACGGCTGCATAGTCCCATGGTGTTTATACTTGCATACTATTGTTCGTTCAGATGAACGTGGTACCTCCAGGCGTTTTGAAATTGCTCCCAAGGATGAACCCGACGTGTGGAGGTCTACAATTTTTTTTTCTGTGGTCTTGGCTGATTTATTTTGATTTTCTCATGATGTCAAGCAAAGAGTCACTGAGTTTGAAGGTAGGCCTTGAAATACATCCACAGGTGCACTTCTAATTGACTCAAGTTATGTCAATTACCCATCAGAAGCTTCTAAAGCCATGAAATAATTTTCCTAAATTTTCCAAGCTGTTTAAAGGCACAGTCAACTTAATGTAATGTAAACTTCTGACCCACTGGAATTGTGATACAGTGAATTAGTCTGTCTGTTCCTCCTGAAAGCCCTAATCTGCTCCCTTAAATGTATAGAGATCCTGGTCATGGTGCTACAATGTAATCAAAGTGAGGACAATTGGCATTCTGCTGTATACTTATAGCCTATTGTAACCTGAAAGTCACGCCTTTCCTTTTATTGCGAAAACACAAAACATATTTACGTTAGATCACCACCAAATCCCAAAAAACACACAGCCATTTTTCCCAGACAAAGATAGGAGTCGTAAAAAGCAGAAATAGAGATTAAATTAATCACTAACCTTTGATACTTTTCATCAGATGACACTCATAAGACATCTTGTTACACATTACATGTATGTTTTGTTCGATAATATGCTTATTTATATCCACAAATCTCGTTTTATATTGGCGCCATGTTCAGAAATGCCTCCAAAATATCCGGAGTAATTACAGAGAGCCACGTCATATAGAAGAAATACTCATCATAAACTTTGATGAAAGATACATGTTTTACATATAATTAAAGATACACTTGTTCTTAATGCAACTGCTGTGTCAGATTTAAGAAAAACTTTACGAAAAAAGCATACCATGCAATAATCTGAGACGCACTCAGAAATACACAACATTTCTCCGCCTAGTTGGCGTCAACAGTAATACGAAATTACATCATAAATATTCCCTTACCTTTGATCTTTCATCAGAATGCAGTGCCAGGAATCCTAGTTCTGCAATAAATCATTGTTTTGTTCGATAATATCCATCACTAGTTTCCAAATAGCTACTTTTGCTAGCACGTTTAGTTCACATGTCCAAAAGCTCCAGCTCCAGCTCCCCCCTTACTGGCTCAAATAGCCGACCAATTAGTCTGTTACCAACCCTTAGTAAACTTCTGGACAAAAATTGTTTGACCAGATACAAAGCTATTAAACAGTAACCAAATTGACAGACTTTCAGCACGCATATAGGGAAAGATACTCAACAAAAATGGCACTTACACAAATCACTGAAATTGATGATACAATGATTGTGGGGACTGTCTTGTAAGAACTCAGTGAAGCTTTTGACATTATCAATCATAGTCTGCGGCTAGAAAAACATATATGTTATGGCTTTACACCCCCTATTTTCATGTGAATGAAGACTTACTTGTCTAACATAACACAGAGGGTGTTCTTTAATGGAAGCCTCTCACACATAATCCAGGTAGAAGCAGGAAATCCCCAGGGTACCTGTTTAGGCCCCTTGTTTTTGTCAATCTTTACTTTGAGTAAGGCCCGTGTGTCTATTTATGCAGATGACTCAACAAAGAGCTGCAGTTAGTTTAGGAATGGGTAGCAAGGAATAAGTTAGTCCTAAATATTTCCAAAATTGTATTTGGGACTACATCTCGTAATGAATAATGTGGAAATTGAGGAAGTTGAGGTGACTAAACTGCTTGGAGTAACCCTGGATTGTAAAACTGTCATGGTAAAAACATAGTGATACAACAGTAGCTAAGATGGGTAGAAGTCTGTCCATAATAAAGCACTGCTCTGCCTTCTTAACAACACTATCAACAAGGCAGGTCCTACAGTGAACTGATTGCCCCCCATCTATCTTCAGAGCTCGTGCTGCTAGGCGACCTAAACTGGAACATGATTAACACCCCAGCCATCCTACAATCTAAGCTTGATGCCCTCAATCTCACATAAATTATCAATGATCCTACAATGTACCTCACCAGAGCGGTAAACACGGGCACCCTTATAGATATCATCCTAACCAACTTGCCCTCTAAATACACCTCTGCTGTCTTCAACCAAGATCTCAGCGATCACTGCCTCATTGCCTGCGTCCGTAATGGGTCAGAGGTCAAACGACCTCCACTCATCAGTGTCAAACGCTCCCTGAAACACTTCAGCGAGCAGGCCTTTCTAATCGACCTGGCCGGGGTTTCCTGGAAGGATATTGATCTCATCCCGTCAGTAGAGGATGCCTGGTTATTCTTTTTAAATGCTTTCCTAACCATCTTAAATATGCATGCCCCATTCAAGAAATGTAGAACCAGGAACAGCTTATAGCCCTTGGTTCTCCCCAAAGCTGACTGCCCTTAACCAACACAAAAACATCCTATGGCGTTCTGCATTAGCATTGAACAGCCCCCGTGATATGCAGCTTTTCAGGGAAGCTGGAAACCATTATACACAGGCAGTTAGAAAAGCCAAGGCTAGCTTTTTCAAGCAGAAATTTGCTTCCTGCAACACTAACTCAAAAAGGTTCTGGGACACTGTAAAGTCCATGGAGAATATGAACACCTCCTCCCAGCTTCCCACTGCACTGAAGATAGGAAACACTGTAACCACTGATAAAACCACTATAATTGAGAATTTCAACAAGCATTTTTCTATGGCTGGCCATGCTTTCCACCTGGCTACCCCTACCCCGGTCAACAGCACTGCACCCCCACAGCAACTCGCCCAAGCCTTCCCCATTTCTCTTTCTCCCAAATCCAGTCAGATGATGTTCTGAACGAGCTGCAAAATCTGCACCCCTGCAAATCAGCCAGGCTAGACAATCTGGACCCTTTCTTTCTAAAATTATCTGCTGAAATTGTTGCCACCCCTATTACTAGCCTGTTCAACCTCTCTTTCGTGTCGTCTGAGATTCCCAAAGATTGGAAAGCAGCTGCGGTCATCCCCCTCTTCAAAGGGGGGGGGGCACTCTTGAGCCAAACTGCTGCAGACTTATATCTATCCTACCCTGCCTTTCTAAGGTCTTCAAAATCCAAGTCAACAAACAGATTACCGACCATTTCGAATCTCACCATACCCTCTCTGCTATGCAATCTGGTTTCAGAGCTGGTCATAGGTGCACCTCAGCCATGCTCAAGGTCCTAAACGATATCTTAACCGCCATCGATAAGAAACATTACTGTGCAGCCGTATTCATTGATCTGGCCAAGGCTTTCGACTCTGTCAATCACCACATCCTCATCGGCAGACTCGTCAGCCGTGGTTTCTCAAATGATTGCCTCGGCTGGTTCACCAACTGCTTTTCTGATAGCTTTCAGTGTGTCAAATCGGAGGGTCTGTTGTCCAGACCTCTGGCAGTCTCTTTGGGGGTGCCACAGGGTTCAATTCTTGGACCGACTCTCTTCTCTGTATACATCAATGATGTCGCTCTTGCTGCTCTGATCCACCTCTACGCAGACGACACCATTCTGTATACTTCTGGCCCTTCTTTGGGCACTGTGTTAACAACCCTCCAGGGTTGCTCTCCTGCTCCTGATTCCTGCACCTCCCTCCTTCAAGGAGGCACTTAACATTATCTGAAAGCAATGCACCTACTAAGCCACACCTCCAGTCTTCTGGTCATATCTTAATAACACAGCATCAACAACCCAGCCTGACTCTTTTTAAAGAAAACAGCCCAACTAAGTGAGCCAATGCCTGCAACCCAGCAGTGTGACATCCAAACAACCAATCATTTTTAAGAGTGTAGGCTAGGTTGAAGATATTATTTAACATTGCTATTTTAATAATACTTAGGAATGGGTAATTGTTTACAAGTTGCTAGCTATCACTTAAAGCCATTGCCTAAAACCTAATGTTTTCATCTTCTTCTGAATCTAGTAGGGCAACAAATCCAATAGCAAAATATGCCCTCCAGGAGCCCTTTGCTAGATTTAAATAAACATGTTTTTATTTAACCAGATACGCCAGTTGAGAACCAGTTCTTATTTACAACTGTGAACTGGCCAAGATAAAGCATACCAGTGTGAAAAAAAACGGAATAAATTGAAATAATTCTTTGATTCATTCTACAGTGGCCATTCTACCGTGGTCCCTGCAGAATGCGCTCAAAACGGTGTGATTAGAACACTTGTGTTTAAACTGCCCACACTGTTTTTTACATAAACATTTAGCATAAATAGAGTCTTCATAACCAACTTTATGTTGTCAATGTGAGCAGTTTATTTTTTAGATGTAATGTTCAGACATTCACAGAAGCAAAAGCACACAATTCTCATCCAAAAATGTATTCTACATTAGTCCTAGGGCTAAGTAAAGAGTGCGCTAACACAAAGCAGTCATATTTAGCCAACTTTTAACTGATAGAAACCATAATATATGAATTAGCTAATAGAAATTACTATTAACAATTCATCACATCATGTGTGAGCTCACCAGTGATCGAAATAATTTAGTAAAACAATTTTTGCTAGAGGTTGTGCTCGATGCCATTATTTTCTGCGTCAACCAAAGATAAGGATAGGTGACAAGACTCGTTGGGTCTGTACTGTATGCAGTGTGGAACCATCCCTTCCCTTCTCTTTTACTGTAACATCTTTGGTCTGACAGACATTTACATGACACTCAGAATTAATTGAATGATGTCAACAAACATGGCTCCACACAGCCAGCAAATAGCTTAGCATTAGCTCATCATAATCATTACAACCTTCAAAGTATTTTACACACATGTGTCAATTACAATCTATGTAGGAATCGGAATGCGTGATTTATCAGTAGTACTTAACAAACATGAATAAAACAGTTAATAAATAAATAAGATAAAGCGACGCATTTATCAACACATACAACAACACAGTTACACATGGAGTAAAACAAACATACAGTCAATAATACAGTAGAAACAAGTCTATATACGATGTGAGCAAATGAGGTGAGATAAGGGAGGTGAAGGCAAAAAAAGTAAAACACTGGAATGGTAGATTTGCAGTGGAAGAATGTGCAAAGTAGAAATAAAAATAATGGGTTACAAAGGAGCAAAATAAATAAATAAAATAAATACAGTAGGGAAAGAGGTAGTTGTTTTGGCTAAATTATAGATGGGCTATGTACAGGTCTAGTAATCTGTGAGCTCCTCTGACAGCTGGTGCTTAAAGCTAGTGAGGGAGATAAGTGTTTCCAGTTTAAAGGAGATTTTTGTAGTTCGTTCCAGTCATTGGCAGCAGAGAACTGGAAGGAGAGGCGGCCAAAGAAAGAATTGGTTTTGGGGGTGACCAGAGAGATATACCTGCTGGAGCGCGTGCTACAGGTGGGTGATGCTATGGTGACCAGTGAGATAAGGTGGGGCTTTACCTAGCAAAGACTTGTAGATGACCTGGAGCCAGTGGGTTTGGCGACCAGTGTGAAGCGAGGGCAAGCCAAAGAGTGTATGCAGGTTGCAGTGGTGGGTAGTATATGGGGCTTTGGTGACGAAATGGATGGCACTGTGATAGACTGCATCCAATTTGTGTTGGAGGCTATTTTGTAAATGACATCGCCGATGTCGAGGATCGGTAGGATAGTCAGTTTTACGAGGGTATGTTTGGCAACATGAGTGAAGGATGCTTTGTTGCGAAATAGGAAGCCGATTCTCAATTTAATTTTGGATCGGAGATGCTTAATGTGGGTCTGGAAGGAGAGTTTACAGTCTAACCAGACTCCTAGGTATTTGTCGTTGTCCACATATTCTAGGTCAGAACCGTCCAGAGTAGTGATGCTGGACGGGCGGGTGGGCAGATGTGGGCAGCGATCGGTTGAAGAGCATGCATTTAGTTTTACTTGCATTTAACAGCAGTTGGAGGCCCCGGAAGGAGAGTTGTATGGCATTGAAGTTCATCTGAAGGTTAGTTAGCACAGTGTCCAAAGAAGTGCCAGAAGTATAGAGAATGGTGTCGTCTTTATAGAGGTGGATCAGAGAATCACCAGCAGCAAGAGCGACATCATTGATGTATAGAGAGAAGAGTCGGGCCTGGAATGTAACCCTGTGGTACCACCATAGAGACTGCCAGAGGTCCAGACAACAGGCCCTCCGATTTAACAGTCCTGGTCCAGTGACGGTGGGTTTGTGCCAATAGGTGACGTTGTTGCCGGTGATGTCTGGTGCGGACCTGTCTTACAACAGGCCTACAAGCCCTCAGTCCAGCCTCTCTCAGCCTATTGCGGACAGTCTGAGCACTGATGGAGGGATTGTGCGTTCCTGGTACATCTTGTACCTGGTGTAATAGGTCAGAGCGTGACTAGCGGGGTTTCTAGTTATTATAGTTCTATGTTGGTGTGTGATTATGGTTCCCAATTGGGGGTAGCGGACATTCGTTGCCTCCAATTGGGGATCATACTTAGTGTGTTCCTTTTCCCACCTACGTTGTGGGATATTGGTCCACTTATTTATGTAACGATCGTTACAGGTGCATGTTCATTAATTGTTTATGGTTTATTGAACAAGCATGCGAAACAGTGTTTAAACCCTTTACAAGGAAGATCTGTGAAGATATTTGAATTCATAAAAATAATCTTTGAAAGAAATAGGGACGTTTCTTTTTTGCTGAGTTTACATGATAGGCCTATCTAGCTTATATGATTATGATGGTCATAATGCTTATTGACAGTGTCATAAAGGGAATTTTCTACACGTTTTTAAAAGATATGATAAAGAATTCATTACAGCAACAACGAAGGACTTAAGAAACAAACGTTTAATTGAAAGGAAACTTCTTGGCAGAGAAAACAGCTATAAAATGATGCAATATATGTCACAACAGCAGCAAATATGGATAATTACAGTATTATGACCATATTATGAAAAGATTATGACCGTGTTATGGAACTGAGTTTCAAGTTGAGTATTATGGAACCAGCAAAGACACATACACACACAAACACACACACCACTCGAGTGAATGTCAACACACACATGTACATCCCTGTGCAGTCATACATGCACATGCACATAATACTCAAATCAATGAATACATCCTTTAGCCTAGACGAGCACACATGAGACCTCCCACTCATACACAATTTCACTTCTACTCGCAGCAAAAAGCCCTCTACACTTAATGTTCTACACTCAATCACACTCTCTTTCCCTATGTAGGAGTTGGGGATAGGCGTTCCGCCAACTGGACTTCAACAAGCATTTCTCAACTGGCCATGCCTTCCTCCTGGCTACTCCAACCTCGGCCAACAGCTCCGCCCCAGCTTCTCCTTTACCCAAATCCAGATAGCAGATGTTCTGAAAGAGCTGCAAAACCTGGACCCATACAAATCAGCTGGTCCTGACAATCTGGACCCTCTATTTCTGAATCTATCCGCCGCCATTGTCGCAACCCTATTACCAGCCTGTTCAACCTCCCTTTCATATCATCTGAGATCCCCAAGGATTGGAAGGCTGCCGCAGTCATCCCCCTCTTCAAAGGGGGAGACACCCTGGACCCAAACTGTTACAGACCTATATCCATCCTGCCCTGCCTATCTAAGGTCTTCGAAAGCCTAGTCAACAAACAGATCACTGACCATCACCGTTCATCTCCGCTGTGCAATCTGGTTTCCGAGCTGGTCACGCTCAAGGTACTAAACGATATCATAACCACCATCGATAAAAGACAGTACTCTGCAGCCGTCTTCATCGACCTGGCCAATGATTTCGACTCTGTCAATCACCATATTCTTATCGGCAGACTCAGTAGCCTCGGTTTTTCTAATTACTGCCTTGCCTGGTTCACCAACTACTTTGCAGACGAGTTCAGTGTGTCAAATCGGAGGGCATGTTGTCCGGTCCTCTGGCAGTCTCTATGGGGGTGCCACAGGGTTCAATTCTCGGGCCAACTCTTTTCTCTGTATATATCAATGATGTTGCTCTTGCTGCGAGTGATTCCCTGGTCCACCTATACGCAGACGACACCATTCTGTATACTACTGGCCCTTCCTTGGACACTGTGCTATCTAACCTCCAAACGACCTTCAATGCCATACAACACTCCTTCCGTGGCCACCAACTGCTCTTCAACGCTAGTAAAACCAAATGCATGCTTTTGAACCGTTCGCTGCCTGCACCGCATGCCCGACTAGCATCACCACCCTGGATGGTTCCAACCTAGAATATGTGGACATCTATAAGTACCTAGGTGTCTGGCTAGACTGTAAACTCTCCTTCCAGACTCATATCAAACATCTCCAATCTAAAATCAAATCTAGAGTCGGCTTTCTATTCCGCAACAAAGTCTCCTTCACCCACGCCACCAATCTTACCCTAGTAAAACTGACTATCCTACCGATCCTCGACTTTGGCGATGTCATCTACAAAATAGCTTCCAATACTCTACCCAGCAAACTGGATGCAGTTTATCATAGTGCCATCTGTTTTGTTATTAAAGCACCTTATACCATCCACCACTGCGACCTGTATGCCCTAGTCGGCTGGTCCTCGCTACATATTCGTCGCCAGGCCCACTGGCTCCAGGTCATCTACAAGTCCATGCTAGGTGAAGCTCCGCCTTATCTCAGTTCACTGGTCATGACGGCAACACCCATCCGTAGCACCCGCTCCAGCAGGTGTATCTCACTGATCATCCCTAAAGCCAACCTCATTTGGCCTCCTTTCCTTCCAGTTCTCTGCTGCCTGTGACTGGAACGAATTGCAATTCACCTCTGAAGGTGGAATGTGTACTTACATTCTGATATCTTGCTCTGATTTATCATCCCAAGGTTCCCAGAGATAACATGTTATAACAAAACACAACAAGTGTCGTTTTGTTAGATTAAATCATTTTTCACGTCCTAAAAAGTTCCATATAGCATGCATGATCAATTTTGTATTTCCACTCATTCAATTTGCAAAGAAAATAATCTATTAAAATCTATCCCTAAACATTATTTCAACCAGTCAAATTACATTTGTATTTATACCTCAGAGATCCTAGAACGTAACCAGATTTCACTGTATCATTAGGAGTGTAGAATATCCTATAGGACACCAAATTTGGTCAGAGAGCGCCTTCATGGTGCGTCGATGACACAGGCGGTCGTCACTTGATTGACTGTAACTTTGTCAAACAAGCACCAATCGGGGTCAAACAAAGCTCGCTCGATTGCCAATGAGCTGGGCTTTACGTTAGATACAGGGTTTCAGCACACTGTCTCACAAATTTGCTACTAACCTTGTGCAACAGCAAGCCTTTTCCTTTTGGACAAAAATTGCAAGAATATGGAGAGTTATGAAGTTATGAAAACTGGGTGTTTTGCTAATGTTGAACTTACAATATTGCTACTAATACTGGAAAAGCTAAATCAAAGTCCAAGTATACATATGATGATATTCTTGCAGAAAAAATGTAATGTAAATGTACATTTGGGCAAGTCGTGGAGGACACCTGGGTGACTTCACACTAAATGTCATGTGGCTTGCTAATACTTCAAGTTATTAGTCTGAAACTTTGCACATACACTGCTGCCCTCTTGTGTGCACCATCGAAATTACAACCAGAGTGATCGCTAGATTTGGGACGATTCTGTTGGATTTCAAAGATGGTGGTGCAAAAAAAACAGTTTTTTCTTTGTATTTTTGTTCTCCCAGATCTATTGTGTTATATTTTCCTACATTCAATCCACATTTCCACACTTCAAAGCGATTCCTTTCAAATGGTACCAAGAATATGCATATCCTTGCTACAGGCAGTGTGTGCATGTCATTTTTTAAAAAGGGGGCTATCCCTAATTAATCTTCCACATTACTGTGGCTTGTAGAGACAGGATCCGGGCATGAACGTACAATTTCTTACACTCATAACTGTATCTCAAATGACACCCTGTTCCCTATGTAGTGCACTACTTTTGAAGTTGTGCACTGCACTATATAGTGAATAGGGTGCTATTTGGGACTAGGGTCCCATTCGAGCCATGTATTTCCACATGCAGTGGACATTTCCTTTTCAATGGAGGAGAGCGAGAGGGAGATTGCGCGGGATAGGGTGACTTACGCAGTTATTATTGATGAGTGTGAGAAAGTGCTTAATTTGCACGGTCTTCAACCAAATTCATATTGAAAGCAGCATAATTTGCATAAATCTCATTAGATGCAATGAGAAGGGTTCATAAATTGTAAGATTAATTAGTCATTTTTGCCTCCCCTTCATGGTGAAAATGGGTTTTATTAATAAAAAGAGGAGGGGGGTGTGATTGTGGCGCCTAATTGGTCTTTGTGTTATCAGCCGGGGCCTGGAAGTGACAGGCTTGATTTAGTTTGGCTTCAACTCTACAGTAGTCTAATGGAGAGAGAGCGAGGCGATGGAGAGGATACTAAATGTTAGCGTGCCTGTGCTTGTGTGTGCTTGCCTGCCTGTGTTTGCATGTGTGTTAGTGCGTGTGTGTGAATATGTGTGTGTGTGTGTGTGTGCCATGCTGGTAAATACACTACACAGCAACACTTTAACCTCTTAATGGCCCTCCATGTTCTTCATGTGGGTGACTTGTCACTCTACCAGAACCTCAGTTTAAATCTACCATAAAGAACCTCTAGCCCCCATCCTCCATTTTCACGAACTATGGCATAGCAAGGAGTAATACAGCTGGCTGCCTTTTTTGTTTCTTGATATATTAACGTTGCAGCCGAAATGGAACCCTATTCCCTATTTATAGTGCAGCCGGCCAAGAAAGTAGTGCACTAAATGGAGATTAGAGAGACAAATGTGGAATAGGGTGCTATTTCACCCAAAGCAATGCACGGAATAGAGAATAGGGTGCCATTTTGGACACAACCAATGTTTTCTGGGATTGACCTATTACCCCTGTCTTCTCCTATGCATGTCAGGCACATCAGTAACCCAACTGCAGGCGGAAGACCCAGACCAGGAGCCCCTCATTTTCGGGGTAGTGGGAGAGGAGGCCATGAGGTACTTTGCAGTGGAGAGAGACAGTGGAGTAGTGTGGCTACGACAGCCCTTGGACCGCGAGGTTAGAAGACACAGGCACACACACAACCACCCACACGTGCATGCGCACACCCACACAAACACACACACCCTGTCTCCATTCCCTCCCCACACTTCCTCCCTCCCTTATGAAGGGTTTTGCTGACATCTCTCTCCATCTCTTCCAGGCCAAGTCGGAGATGCAGGTGGAGTTCTTTGTGAGTGACAGCCAAGGGGTAAGAGCCAAGAGTCAACACTGTTACACATCCTGGATGTCAAGCAGCTCACACACTGTAGATACAACTCCACCTGACCAACTATTATTCACTCTGACACCTGTCTCACACGCAACGTTCAAACACACTGACATTTCAACCTACACAACCCTATGGGTAATGGTTAAGACACTAAATTCATACACTCATTCTATGCATAGAGTGTGTGTAATATTTGTATGTGTCAGAGAGTTGATTGATTGTGTATGTTACTCACTCTGACACCTGTCTAACATGTACTGTTCTGATTTTGTACATGACCTTTATTTAACTAGGCAAGTCAGTTAAGAACAGATTCTTATTTTTAATGACGGCCTAGGAACAGTGGGTTAACTGCCTTGTTCAGGGGCAGAACGACAGATTTTTACCCTGTCAGCTCAGGGATCTGATCTTGCAACCTCTTGGTTACTAGTCCAACACTCTAACCACTGCCACACCTCTCCCTGATGCACTAAAACACAATGACATTTCAACCAACACATTCCTATGGGTTAAGACACCACCCTCATTCTGTACATAGAATAAGTGTATTGTGTGAGTGTTTCTCTCGGTCTGTGTGTTTGTGTATTAAACATTAGGACCTCTTGTGCTTTCGCAGGTGGTCAAAGACACAGTGAATATTCAGATAGGAGATGTGAATGACAACTCTCCTACTTTCCATGGCCAGCCATACACAGTACACATTGCAGAGGTAGGCTACAGTCATGTATATGGAATGTGTAAAAGCTACTGTATATAACTTTCCTCCCTAACTTGTCCCACTGTCCTTGTGGGGAACACTACCATTGTCCTCTGCAGTCACTGCGGGATGAAGTCTCCCCTTGGTATAGATCTAGGATCAGTTTCCCTCTTTACAATCCTAACCTTAACCATTACTGGGGAAAATGTAAAACTGAACCAAAAAGTCTTGTGTTATGTGTGTGTGACAATTGTTTACTGATTTATGAGAAAAAGCATAGTTTCTCTTGCTCGATATAATACAGACAGTGAGAATCTTTGAGTCAATGTCTATAATTGGTTGACTTATCAGACATGCAACTTTACAACAACTTGGCAGTGCAAATGGCCTGCATGATAACCAACCACTGGTTTGGGAGTCCTCTTCTTTCTCATATATGGAGAAAGTCATCCAAATTGCCATACAAATATAACAAAAAACTCTCCCTCTGCAGTGGTCCTCAATCACTCCCACTACAGCTTTTCTTTCTCTCTCTCAGGCTACTACCTCCACTAAGTCTCTCCCTCCTATTTCAGTCTCTCTCTCCCTCCCTCTTCCTCTGTTAGTCTCTATCTCCCTCTTACAGTTTCCCTCACTCTCTGGTCCGAAGGAGTAGAGGGAGGGGGGCAGGCTCACCCCCCTTCTCGCTCTCTCAAAATCCCCCTCTCCCTTCCTCTCTCCCCCCTCCCTTCTTTTTGCCCTCTCCCCCATCTGATTGTTGATATGAAGTAATTGCCAGAGTAGAGTAGAATGTTGAAGTCTGGAACTTCAAACAGAGGCTGAAATCTATCTCAGCCACGCACACACACATATCGTGTTGTGTTTATATTGAGTGCATAGCCTATCTCCAGTCTTCTCCAAATCTTCAAAGCCACTGGGATTTTTCCCCTCTTCAATCCATAAAGTCAAGCAAATAAATTCAGAGAAAGAGGGGGCTGTTTAGCCTGCCCCCTTTACCTTCTCCTATGAGTGGAGTGAAGAGCTGTCTCAGGTCTCTCTCTGTGTTTTCTCAGGGTTCTCTCAGGATTGTCTGAGGGTTCAATCAGGGTTTTATCTGCATTATTTGAGGTTCTCGGGGTTCTAGTTACAAAGAGCTGCTAAGCTTACATTTTTTATTTGAACCTTTATTTAATTAGGCAACTCAGGTAAGAACAAATTATTATTTGCAATGACGGCCTACCCCAGACAATGATGGGCCAATTGTGTGCCTCCCTATGGGACTCCCAATCACAGCCAGATGTGATACAGCCTGGATATGAATCAGGGATTGTAGTGACGCCGCTTGCGCTGAGATACGGTGCCTTAGACCACTGCGCCACTCGGGAGCCCACAAATTGCTGCAATTATACCTTTGAATAGATAGAGGCTTTAGGGCAGGCAAGGCAGGTTGTCCTTGCTGTAGGTACAGCATAACAACATTTTGATAGACTGTTCCGGTCTTGGATGCTGATTGCCTAAAATCGTGTTCCAAGCCATGATTTATTTAATGATAAACCATGGCAAATGCCTGTTTACTGAAGTGTCACTATGCATCCATAAGAGTGTTTCCACTGTTCTTTTCACATTTCTACTGTCCCAGCCAGGCAATTCATGAACATTATCTGAGGCCATGTTTGTGTATGATACATGTACTCCGGGCACCAGCTGTAGCTCACTGAATACTCAGTACTAAGCCATGGGGAAGCCGAGGACGAGATGATGCAGTGAGGGTGTTGAGACTTCGTTCCCTGTTCTATCTTGTTTCCTCCATCCCCTCCCTCCCTCCCTCCCTCTCATCCTCTTCCTCCTCCAACAACTTTCTGTCCTCTGCATTTTTATGGCCTCATTACCTCTGTGACTTCCGGTGACCTCCGTTGGGCAAAGCAAATACGCTGCGACATCACTCCATCAACCTGTCACTCACCTTATGTGCCACAGTAGCCGGCCAATCACAGATTATGACTTCCATCAGCAACTCTGAGACGATAAGCTAGTTCCTGAAGTTGAATGCAGAGAAAAACAGACAGGCAGAGAAGGAGGGGGATGGACAGAGACAGAGCTAGTTTGACGGAGAGGAAAAATAACAGAATGGAGTGGAAAGAGATGGGAGTGAGAGAGAGAGAGATGTGGTATGTAGAGAGATGCATATACAGAGACAGAGGAGGACATTGAGGAAAAAAGTAACAATGGAAGGAATGGGAAAGAGAGAGTGGGAAAGTGATAAAACAGGAATACAGAAAACAGCTCAATGTGACCTGTGGATGGGTAGGTGTAGAGTAGTAAAGACGAGAGGAGTGTGTGTAATTGAGGAGTTGTAAAAGAGGAGTGTGTGCGCGCGTGCGCTGGCATGCGTACCGTATTTGTGGGTTTAATTTGTGGTGCTATAAAGAGTGTGAAGGGGAGCAGGTGGGCAGCTATCATTCCCTGTGTCAGTGCTAATGAGCTGGACAGATTTACAGCAAGCAGCCATGGCACAGTGTGTGGAGACCGAGATAACTGTACGTTGCTCTGGATAAGAGTGTCTGCTAAATGACTCAAATATAAATGAGACCTAATGTGTCTCAAATGGCACCCTATTCCCTATTTAGTACACTACTTTTGATTATGGCCCATCAGATCCTCCCATAGGGCTCTGGTCAAAAGTAGTGCACTATATAGGACATAATATGCCGTTTGGGACACATTCAGAGAATATTACCCAAACACAATGTTCGACTAAAACAACAGATGGACCTCAGCCAAATTCCCCATTTAATGTAATGGTGGTAATAATGCAGCAGTGCTGCATACTGTGTTTTTTTGTTTTTCACATTTTAGAGTAAGTTGTATCCCTATCAGTTTACTATTTGGTATGAGCCCAAGAAAGGTGGTAATACTGTCTTTCAGCCCTATGATTCTTGATCTAAATTTAGCATAACACACCTTAAAGTACAATGTACATTAGACGTGTATATTTGAAATGTAGTCTGTGTGTGTCTGTCTGTCCGTTTGTGTGTGCATGCTTTATTGTGTGCTTTTGTGCATGTTTGTGTCTGTATGTATAACTCACTAGTTGAACAGTTTTTAATAACACGAGTCGCCCCAGGGAGTCCCAATCCATTCCCCAGCCTTTACTCCCATGCTTCCTGGCCCTAAAACCCTCTCCCACTGCGAGCTAGTCGCTGTGTCATTGACACGCCGCCACCATCAAATGCCACTACTAATGACTTTTCTGAGACTCACCCAGTGTTTTCTGTGTCCTGCTGCTCACCCCAGACCCACCCCGATCCCACAAACACACTATTTCTCCTGCTCTGTCTGTCTTTTCTTTTTTCTTTCTTTCTGATTTCCCCTCTTTCTTTCTTTGAATTCCACTCTCTCCCATTCATTACTTTATACTGTATAGTTAGACAGACAGATGGAGTAATGGACATACAGAGTGGTGAATGCATGGACAGACAGACAGGCACGCGCTCACACACAAACCCCCAAAAACGTCTACCTTTTATGTACTATATCTCGCTCTGCTTATATTACCAACGCCATAGCTCATCAATTATTTATTTATTGTGTTGTAGAATATTGAGCACAGATAAGGCAACAGTGATGCCGAGGGAGATAGTACAGCCATGCCAAGTCTGGCCCTGAAAGGCACTATACAGATGGATTGAATATATTGGCAAACAGGCAGACAGACAAGCAGGCATCCACTGCACTGCTGGATAGCTAACATTGAGCTTATCTGTTTACTCCCCCCCACACACACACACACACTCAGGCAGCAGGTGAAGGAAAATCCATCCTCAGCCTATTTCTGTATTTTCTATCAGCCCTATCTCAGTGTCCCTCACGGTGCTGATAGCTCTTACATTGGCTGCTATTTTAAACTGGTCTTCATTTTAGCTGGGGGTGGACAGGCCACACCCTAGAAATATAATGACTTGAATATGGGTGCACTCAATATGGCCACCAGAATTTACAGTAAATGCAATCAAGGAATATTGACTTGAATGGGAATGTCCGTTTTAATCAATCTATTCAATGGATGACACAAGTTACTTAAACAATGATAGACCATAGAAAGTCAAACAGGATCAAAGCTTGAGAGTGGTCAGGTCATCATACCTGTGCAGTATCCATCTAGCTATACTACACTGTACTGACTGCCACAGCATCCATGTGAGCTGATATTTAGTTTATGTTACATTGATGTCACAATGATGTTGAAATCACAAGAGGTTCGAAGGATGGCTGGAGGGTTGGGCTGGGGCAGGGAGCACGGTTGGCAGGCAGGCAGACACAGACAGGCACGCAGACAGACACATGTACGCACACACTGATCTCTCAGATTGGTTTGGCAAAGTGTATCAGAGAGTGTTCATTATGCCTGTGAATGAGATGTTTAGAGCTTGATGTTGGATTGGGCAGAACAACAGAGGACTTCCACTATTTGATGTGCCCTGTGTCACTATAAAGTAGAATTCATGTGATCTAGTCCCTTTTTCTCTTTCTCTTTGTACAATTCAAATTATTATGAAATCATAACTTAAGCCCTAATAATTTACACCTCTGTGTATCACATTATCCTGCCTGAAGTTATTATACACATATTACATTAATTGTATTAAAACCATTATTTTACATATGACCTATAAGCAATGACATTCTGAAACAATCCTATTAATTTAAGAATCTGTTAAACTAAGTAATTAATGTCGGCATAAAGAAATGGTTTGTACTGTTGTTATTATAACTGCCTTAACAATCAAACACTCCCACCACATATACCATAGCACGCACGCACACACACACACACACACACACACACACACACACACACACACACACACACACACACACACACACACACACACACACACACACACACACACATTACTGTGATTTGCTCTATGCGTAATGGTTTCTGTATCGTCTCCGAAAGATGAAATTGAATGGGGTGGTTAGTGAGAAGTGACTGGGTGACACTAATACCAAGAGCCATGGAGAGAAGGGTGGAAGGAAGGATAGATTGAGAGAGGGAGATGAGGGGGGGGAGAGGGGATGGATGGATAGAGAAAGAGAGTGTAAATGAGGAATAGACGGAGGGAGGAGGAAGGTTGAATGGAAAGTAGTCAATATGAGATCCACCCTATAGTTGAGATTAGTTTTGGTACAACTTTTATTTTCAAGGCTTACGTTATATTAATGTCTAGAGTTCTCTCTCCATCTGTCCCTATGCATATATCTGAGAGCATTGATTAATGCTAAACACTAGATATCTTGATGTCTACTATGTGTAATACCTATTTCATCTTATACATTTGGTCTATAAAAAAGCCAACTTAACCAATTGCCTACACAGTGTTATTATGTGAGTTGAGTGGACTTTAAAAGGACAATCATTTGAGCTTATGTGCTAAAGTCTTCAAAAACACAAATTAATACTGTATTATTTACAGTTAACTATAGTATAACTACTGCAGTATGTATATATATATAAATGTATGTATGTATGTATAAAAGCGTCTGCTAAATGGCTTATATATGTATGTATGTATGTATGTATGTATGTATGTATGTATGTATGTATGTATGTATGTATGTGTGTGTGTGTGTGTGTGTGTGTGTGTGTGTGTGTGTGTGTGTGTGTGTGTGTGTGTGTGTGTGTGTGTGTGTGTGTGTGTGTGTGTGTGTGTGTGTGTGTGTATATATATATATGTGTATATATATATATATATAAACATATATATAAACAATGTTTTTATAAATGAAAATGTGTTTTATTAGGTCAGCCATAGTAGTGTGACACACCTGGAAGAAATTAGTGATACAACTAGTAATTAATGTAGTGTTTTTGCAGATTGTAGTATTTACTGTAGTGTTTTGCGGAAATTACTGTCGTATTTACAACTGTGTTTTTGTTTTATTATCTTTGACATAAAGTGGAGGCTTTTTCCTTGAGGAAACCTACAGGAGAAATACTAAATAGAAAATTGTCTATAACCTGTAGGTAGGTAGGACTGGGGTCTGAATGGACAGTATTTACTATAGTATTCTACAGTATACTACGAAATTCTATTGTAAGTACTGGAGTATTTTATAGTAAACTGAAATATTTTTTTCATGTGGGAACCAATTGCTTAATAAGTTATGTGAGTTGAGTGGACTTAAAAAGGACATGAATTTGAGCTAATGTGTTAAAGTTTGTTTGCTCAACAAACTCTGCTTGAAGTGAGCTGAATTTGAACAAGCCTGTTGAGTAAAATTAGAAATCCATTTTTACTTAAAACCACACCCATCATTATCACATATCCGAGTATGCTCTACAGGTTGATTACAATTTTTTTTTTCAATACCTGTGTTTTTGTATGTTCATTGTTTGGTTAATTAATGTTATGATACATAAACATAAAACATCATTTTCTAAACTATTGCAATCTGTTATAGTTGGACTTATTCTCTCAATGTTGAGCGAACATACCATTCAACTTGAGAATGTAGATTGGTTCAGCTATACAATGCATTCGGAAAGTAATCAGACCCACTCACCTTTTCCACATTTTGTTACGTTGTAGCCTTATTCTTAAATGTATTCAATTATTTTTTTCCCTCATCAATTTACACACTATACCCCATAATGACAAAGCAAAAACATGTTTGTAGAAATGTTTGCTAATTTATAAAACAAAAAAATGGAAATATGACGTTTACATAAGTATCCAGACCCTTTAATCAGTACTTTGTTGAGGCAGCGACTACAGCCTCAAGTCTTCTTGGGTACGACGCTTCAAGCTTGGCACACCTGTATTTGGGGAGTTTCTCCCATTACTCTCTGCAGATCCTCTCAAGCGCTGTCAGGTTGGATGGGGAGCGTCGCTGCACAGCTATTTTCAGGTCTCTCCAGAGATATTCGATTGAGTTCAAGTCCGAGCTCTGGCTGAGACACAAGGACATTCAGAGATTTGTCCCAAAGCCACTCCTGCATTGACTTGGCTGTGTGCTTAGGGTCTTGGTCCTGTTGGAAGGTCAACCTTCACCCCAGTATGACGTCCTGAGCAGGCTTTCATCAAGGATCTCTCTGTTCTTTGCTTCATTCATCTTTCCCTCGATCCTGACTAGTCTCTCAGTCCCTGCCGCTGAAAAACATCCCCACAGAATGCCACCACCATGCTTCACCATAGGGATGGTGGCAAGTTTCCTCCAGACGTGACACTTGGCATTCAGGCCAAAGAGTTCAATCTTGGTTTCATCAGACCAGAGAATCTTCTTTCTCATGGTCTGAGGGTCTTTAGCTGCCTTTTGGCAAACTCCAAGCGGGCTCTCATGTGCCTTTTACAGAGGAGTTCCTTCCGTCTGGCCACTCTACCATAAAGGCCTGATTGGTGGAGTGCTGCAGAAATTGTTGTGCTTCTGGAAGGTTCTCCCATCTCCACAGAGGTGCTCTGGAGCTCTTAAGAGTTACCATCAGGTTCTTGGTCACCTCCCTGACGAAGGCCCTTCTCACCCAATTGCTCAGTTTGGCCGGGCGGCCAGCTGTAGGAAGAGTCTTGGTGGTTCTAAACTTCTTCCATTTAGGAATGATAGAGGCCACTGTGTTCTTAGGGACCTTCAATGCTGCAAACATTTTTTTGTACCCTTCCCCAGATATGTGCTTTGACACAATCCTGTCTCGGAGCTCTGCAGACAATTCCTTTCGACGTCATGGCTTGGTTTTTGCTCTGACATGCACAGTCAACTGTGGGATGTTATATAGACAGGTGTGTGCCTTTCCAAATCATGTCTAATTAATTGAATGTACCACAGGTGGACTCCAATCAAGTTGTAGGAACAACTCAAGGATGATCAATAGAAACAGGATGCACCTGAGCTCAATATTGAGTTTGAATGCACTTTATCTGATTGCCTTACATTTTTTTTTCAGTGTGGCTGAACCTTTGGAACACACACAAAAATAGAATAAGCTCCAAACAACCATTTTGTCTGTCAATGTATTAAGGTGATAGTTTCTGATTTAAGTGTTGTGCGGAGACCTCATTTTTCCATTGTTCAATCTATTACCGTAACTTGACACTAAAATATAGACTTGGACGTGTGTGTATGTACTTGCGTCATGTGTGCATGGGCATGTGTGTCTATTGTCGTTGGTTTCCATCTGTGTTGATTTCTGGGTCATTCCATGCAAAGAGTGCCCTTTGCGTTGTTTATTTTCTTTAGAAATTGTGCACCAATATTGAATATTAAAATAATGTTATATTAATAAGTGAAGTGATCGTAATATGGACCATATGGAGAATTTTTTAAATATCTGATTGTTAATCTGAATAAAGGCTTGCTAAAGTGCAAAAATTAGGTATTTTGACATGTCCCTCCGTCAACCCTGTTGGACTTCTAGGAAGATTTTAACCCACTTAATCCCTATATTTCTGAAGGTTTCACGATCATTGTGAAGACTTATTTTTATTTATTAACCCATCCACCACTCCCCCTCTTCTGAGGACACACAGCTTTTCTGCTACATACAGTTGAAGTCGAAAGTTTACATACACTTTAGCCAAGTACATTTATACTCAGTTTTTCACAATTACTGACATTTAATCCTAGTAAAAATCAAAGAGGCATTGAGTTTGAAGGTAGGCCTTTAAATACATCTACATGTACACCTCCAATTGACTCAAATGATGTCAATTAGCCTATCAGAAGCTTCTAAAGCCATGACATAATTTTCTGGGAAACTGAACAATCAAATAATGGGTACATAACCCGATTCACACCAGGACAGGCGTGCACAAGCACTTACAATAAACAATCACCGACAAGGACATGAGGGGGAACAGAGCGTTAAATACACATGTAGTTAATTGATGAGTATCTGGAAAATCAGCATTTGTGGGTTTGATTACAGGCTCAAAATGGCCAGAAACAAAGACCTTTCTTCTGAAACTCGTCAGTCTATTCTTGTTCTGGGAAATGAATGCTATTACATGCGAGAAATTTCCAAGAAACTGCAGATCTCTGTTTCAGCAATATGAGATGGAATGAAGTTCCATGCAATAATGGCTCTATATAATACCGTACGCTTTCTTGAATTTGTTCTGCATTTCGGGACTGTGAACACACCCCTGGTTGCATGTTTGGTGGGGTAAAAGTGTGTGTCTCAGGAGCTGTGTGTAAGTTGATTACGCAAACAATTTGGGATTTTCAACACAAATGTTTCTTAAAACAAACATTGTGACAGAGACTAGCATGTAGTAGTAGATTTTGATAGAAAACACTCTGAAGTTTCTAAAACTGTTTGAATGATGTCTGTGAGTATAACAGAACTCATATGGAAGGCAAAAACCTGAGATCTCGACCCCGCCCTGTGCAACTGGGTACTGGACTTCCTGACGGCCGCTCCCAGGTGGTGAGGCTAGGCAGCAACATCTCCTCCCCGCTGATCCTCAACACGGGGGCCCCACAAGGGTGCGTTCTGAGCCCTCTCCTGTACTCCCTGTTCACCCACGACTGCGTGGCCACGCACGCCTCCAACTCAATCATCAAGTTTGCGGATGACACAACAGTGGTAGGCTTGATTACCAACAACGACGAGACGGCCTACAGGGAGGAGGTGAGGGCCCTCAGAGTGTGGTGTCAGGAAAATAACCTGACACCACACTCTATCCACATCGATGGAACAGTAGTGGAGAGGGTAGCAAGTTTTAAGTTCCTCGGCATACACATCACAGACAAACTGAATTGGTCCACTCACACTGACAGCGTCGTGAAGAAGGCGCAGCAGCGCCTCTTCAACCTCAGGAGGCTGAAGAAATTTGGCTTGTCACCAAAAGCACTCACAAACTTCTACAGATGCACAATCGAGAGCATCCTGGCGGGCTGTATCACCGCCTGGTACGGCAACTGCTCCGCCCTCAACCGTAAGGCTCTCCAGAGGGTAGTGAGGTCTGCACAACGCATCACCGGGGGCAAACTACCTGCCTTCCAGGACACCTACACCACCCGATGTTACAGGAAGGCCATAAAGATCATCAAGGACATCAACCACCCGAACCACTGCCTGTTCACCCCGCTATCATCCAGAAGGCGAGGTCAGTACAGGTGCATCAAAGCTGGGACCGAGAGACTGAAAAACAGCTTCTATCTCAAGGCCATCAGACTGTTAAACAGCCACCACTAACATTGAGTGGCTGCTCCCAACACACTGTCATTGACACTGACCCAACTCCAGCCACTTTAATAATGGGAATTGATGGGAAATGATGTAAATATATCACTAGCCACTTTAAACAATGCTACCTTATATAATGTTACTTACCCTACATTATTCATCTCATATGCATACGTATATACTGTACTCTACATCATTGACTGCATCCTTATGTAATTACATGTAGCACTAGCCACTTTAACTATGCCACTTTGTTTACTTTGTCTACATACTCATTCTTATATGTATATACTGTACTCGATACCATCTACTGTATGTCACTCTGTACCATCACTCATTCATATATCCTTATGTACATATTCTTTATCCCCTTACACTGTGTATAAGACAGTAGTTTTGGAATTGTTAGTTAGATTACTTGTTGGTTATCACTGCATTGTCGGAACTAGAAGCACAAGCATTTCGCAACACTCGCATTAACATCTGCTAACCATCTGTTCTGTAGCTCAGTTGGTAGAGCATGGCGCTTGTAACGCCAGGGTAGTGGGTTCGATCCCTGGGACCACCCATACGTAGAATGTATGCACACATGACTGTAAGTCGCTTTGGATAAAAGCGTCTGCTAAATGGCATATATTATTATTATATATTATGTGTATGTGACAAATGAAATTTGATTTGATTTGCTAGTTTGACCACCAGAGGGCATCTTTGAGAAGCATTTGAAAGTCTTAAAAAACTTTTGTTAGAACAGTATATGGGACTGATTTTAAGAAATGCTGCTTAATTCTTTGGATTAATATTATGGTGTTTCTAGTCCAAGAAAAATGAAAACCCTCATGGTTTCCGTTAAGATGCAACTGAAAAGGTGGTGCTGTACAACATCAGGAGTAGGCTACAGTACTAAGCACATAACATTTCTACACCCTAATTGTATTATTGTAGTCTAATCAATACCCAAATGGAGATTCAGTGAAAATACAAATCTCAAGACCAGTCCCCATGCTTGTCCTAGAAGCAGCACGAAACAATGCTAAAATAGTTGACCACAGCTATTGCTTCAAATCCTATTGCTTCGAACTTCAATATACTCTTTAAATAAACAAGTACTACACCACTTTTAACAGCGCATTACTCAACGCTAGTGAGACTCGTGTCGCCTACAGTATATCGTGACCGCCAATAATTACATATGGGTCTTCCGGTGGTGGCCGGCCCGGGTGTCAAACCTGCATCTGTAGCAACACATTTTGCACTGTGATGCAGTGTCTTAGACGGCTGCGCCACTCAGGAGGCCCCATCCACAAAGAATCAAAATACACAGAGGTGTTGGTAAAGGTATATTGTCCTGCTAACAGCCCATAATGGACTATTATAATACTGTACATTGTGTCCAGGTCAGGATAACCAAAACATTTCTCTATTAAATGCTATCAGAAAGAATGTTGGTACTTATTTATTTTGACTCAAAGCCATGAATGAGTGAGCCACTCAGCTGTATGTAGGTGCCGGGGCTATATGACTGAAAGTTTAAATCTGATCATTGTGCACCTTCATCAGATGAGCAGAATGGTACCGCCCTCCAACACAGTGACTCCAACACACAAATGCTGCATACATA
Source organism: Oncorhynchus gorbuscha (assembly GCF_021184085.1). Classification (NCBI taxonomy): domain Eukaryota; kingdom Metazoa; phylum Chordata; class Actinopteri; order Salmoniformes; family Salmonidae; genus Oncorhynchus; species Oncorhynchus gorbuscha. The sequence goes on along the minus strand of NC_060183.1, from coordinate 33,773,120 downwards.
TTTTAAGAATGTAGCTTAACTAACTGCTTTCTTGGCAACCATGCATTTTTCGGTGTGGCCCGTTGTCCAGCCCTTTATCCACTGATGGTTGTCGATATGGTTGTATGCTCTGAGAAAACACGCTCACGTTTTTAGTACAGAATTTTTTTTTTAAATGAACCTTTTATTTAATGATCAATTTCATTACACAGTATGCCTACACATTGATAGGCTTTATACATTTTTTTAATGAAAATGCACTGAAACCAAAATACCTTTAGTTTTGGTGATCATCTTAGCTCCAGCTCATTTTCAAGTCCTCTCACGGTTATGGTCCTAACCCTGGAACGGGTTGCACCATAGAAAGAAGCTGACTTGATGAAAACAATGTCCATTTCATCTGCTCTCTTTAGTCGCAATGTCATTTTTTTTAGGTAAACAGCTCATTTTTGAATGGTAACTGTGATAAGGATGGAGTTTGGGGCGGGTTGAGAAGTACTGAAAGGTGTGACTTTCAGCTTACAATAGGCCATAAGTATACAGCATATTGCCGATTGTCCTCACTTTGATTATGCTGTAACAACTCTATTCATTTAAATTGCAGATTAGGACTTTCCGGAGGAACGGAAAATCTACTGTAGAAAACCTCCTTCCTTCCACATGGGCTAGGTCCGTTTTCTGTGCACGGCCCATCCCGTCACCCCAGCCTTCGTGCCTTGAACCTTGTGCGCTATCTCTGTGGATAAAGCTGGTGAACTGCAAGGCAATCCCATTGTGTGCCACTCGGGAGCCATGACCAATATGTTTTGTCCGGCTAATGACAGGGTTAATAATATCTGTGAGAATATCCAAGGGGCTTTTATACAATTCTAAATGAATAATTATTGTTTGTTTAAAAAAATAACAATATTTTGGAGATTATTTCATTTTCTAATAAAGTAAAATAAGCGAGAACAATGCCATTCTTGAACAAGGTGTGAGACATTGTTACTTATTGTAAATAAACGCCGTTTGTTATTTAGAATGATTTTTTTCTGTTTTTAGTGAGAGAGAAACCTTAAACCTACAGTAATCTCATGGGTCTCCCAGTTGAGGATGGCATGGGTATTGAACGATCATCTACAGTGTTTTAGGCACTGTACAACGTGACCGGTCAGGAGTAGGTTCTGTTGTCACTAAGACTATCAGACCATCTCCCTGACTCATGACGCACCTTTGCGTACTAAGGCAAACCCTTGGCCGCTAAACGACGTAGGCCAGAGGGAAATTTGGGCAGTCCCATGATGATAACATAATTAAATACTGCCACCCTTCACTAACACATTCAAAGCCCCATAGGTCTATTGCATATCTATGAGGATGCTTTTTAAGAGAACGAATCAAATAACATGGTAAACAGTCAGAAAAAAATCAATAATAACAATAATAGATCACAATAATAGCACAATATTATAAATTCATGCTCATAGCAAGCAAGGCTATTAGCATGTCAGTCCAGCCTGCTCAGTTCATTGGATCCAATTATTAGATTTTTTTTTTAAATTAAGAGATAATTACCTATATTGCAAGACCAGTTCTTTATGTCCATTACATGCTAAACATATTTAATGTAGTCCTCATTATATCCTTTTTTATTACAAGAAAAACAAAGAAGCAAAAAGGAACAGATTCTGGCGGTCTTAAGCATCACACTAACCATAAAGGAATGCCTAAATTTAACTTACAATCAACACTGACACAGTCATGGCAAGATAGCCAAGAATACATGCAGTACTGACAATCCAGAGCGAGTAAACCTGACTTGCCTACTGACTAAATACTTTTTTGCCCCAATGTACCTATCACTCCACTCCTTGAACATTTGGTTGTTTACATACAATTTTTCGACCACTAGACAAACAGTCTGCTTCTCTGCTCGGATCCTTTTGACAGTGGGGTACAAGGCACGTTGTCTCTCCACTATTTCATGGGGAAATTGTTCATTCATAGAGAATGGGGTGTTCTTCAGTTCCCTACCCTAATGTAACAAGACAATTTTCATTTTTGTAGTGAGTTATCATAGCTACAATCGGAAAAGCCTTCCCTTCACTCTGCCACCTGAAACGGTGAGCCCTTTGAAAATCAATTGTATTCACCTCTTCGTCCGTCATCTTGAGATTGTGTTTCATGAATACCTTGAATTTTTCCCCCATTGACAGATAGTGTTCATATTCATGCTCCTTTATTTCCATTTTAACAATATTATTCTTCATACTTCTGCACTTTAGACCAAGTAGTTTGGCTTTCATTGTTTTATTAACATATCTTAGCGCCTCTGCCATGTATTTTAGGAAGAACACGGTAGTTTTCAATATCTTATCTTGTCGTATCTTTTACATTTTATTACTGTAATCCATTCCTGTTTTTAAGGCCTGAACCTCCCTTGTTTGCCCAGACAATAGATCCATCTGTTTTAATTGCTCGCTCATGCTTGTAAGCAGTGCTTTATCTTCTGGAGAGATACAGTGTCTTGTGAAAGTGTTGACCCCTTGGCATTTTTCCTATTTTGTTGCCTTACAACCTGTACACAACATGCCTACCACTTTGAAGATGTAAAATATTTTTTATTGTGAAACAAATTAGACAAACTATTCACCCCCAAAGTCAATACTTTGTAGAGCCACCTTTTGCAGCTATTACAGGTGCAAGTCTCTTGGGGTATATATCTATAAGCTTGGCACATCTAGCAACTGGGATTTTTGCCCATTCTTCAAGACAACTGCTCCAGCTCCTTCCAGCTGGATGGGTTCCGCTGGTGTACCGCAATCTTTATGTCGTACCACAGATTCTCAACTGGATTGATGTCTGGGCTTTGACTAGGCCATTCCAAGACATTTCAATGTTTCCCTTAAACCACTCGAGTGTTGCTTTAGCAGTATGCTTAGGGTCATTGTCCTGCTGGACTGTGAACCTCCATCCCAGACTCAAATCTCTGGAAGACTGAAACAGGTTTCCCTCCAGATTTTCCCTGTATTTAGCGCTATCCATATTTCCTTCAATTCTGACCAGTTTCTCAGTCCCTGCCAATGAAAAACATCCCCACAGCATGATGCTGCTTCACTGTGGGGAATCGTGTTCGTGGGTTGATGAGAGGTGTCGGGTTTACGCCAGACATAGCATTTTCCTTGATGGCAAAAGCTACATTTTAGTCTCATCTGACCAGAGTACCTTCTTCCGTATGTTTGGGGAGTCTCCCACATGACTTTTGGTGATTCATTTTTTCTGTCAGCAATTACTTTTTTTTCTGGCCACTCTTCTGTAAAGCCCAGCTCTGTGGAGTGTACGGCTTAAAGTGGTTCTATGGACAGATACTCCAATCTCCGCTGTGGAGCTTTGCAGCTCCTTCAGGGTTTTCTTTGGCCTCTTTTGTTGCCTCTCTGATTAATCCCCTCCTTGCCTGGTCCGTGAGTTTTGGTGGGTGGCCTCTCTTGGCAGGTTTATTGTGGTGCCATATTGTTTCACTTTTTTAATAATAGATTTAAGGGTGCTCTGTGGGATGTTCAAAGTTTCGGATATTTTATTATAACCCAACCCTGATCTGTTTTTCTCCACAACTTTGTCCCTGACCTGTTTGGAGAGCTTCTTGGTCTTCATGTTGCCACTTGCTTGGTGGTGCCCCCTGCTTAGTTGTGTTGCAGACTCTGGGGCCTTTCAGAAAAGGTGTGTATACACTGAGATCATGTGACAGATCATGTGACACTTAGATTGCACATAATGGACTTTATTTAACTAATTATCTGCAGGTAATTGGTTGCACCAGATCTTATTTAGGGACTTCATAGCAAAGGGGGTAAATACATATACACTCACGTCCTTTACGTTTAATTTTTTACATTTCACTTCACCAATTTGGACTATTTTGTGTATGTCCATTACATGATATCCAAATACAAATCTATTTAAATTACAGATTGAAATGCAAGACAATAGGAAAAACGCCAAGGGGGATGAATATTTTTACAAGGCACTGTAGTAATAAAAACGTCCCCCTCCAATGTTACATTTGACATTTTAGATGGTGGCTTCCCTTCAGTTTTGTTTGCAGAGTTCGAGGAAAGGTATTTTCTTTCTTTGCTTCAATGTGTCTGATTCTTTTTCGAGCATATCAAAATGCTGATAAATCAGTAGTTAACGTTCTCTATATAATCCAGAATGTTTGTTTCACAGTTATCAGCTAATCAGTTTTTATGATTCATTTATTGGACAAGCTGTGCCTACCACGCTGCCACCTCAACCCAACCTCCGGAAGCCAAGTTAAAAGATTTCAAATTGTGAAGACTTAGTTATTTTGTTGCTTTGACAAAGTCAATTCTGAAGATTATTTATTTTAAGTGATTATGGATTAATGTTCCTCTGTCCCTCATTTTAAGGTCAACCTTATTACGTGATCTGAACTGTTGTTTTAATATGGTAAAACTATTCTATTTTTTAAATATATATTTTTTTTTAACATTTAACATTAACAGTCAAATCATAGAGTAATTGCAGGGGAGCTGGTTCTACTCTTTTTTGGGACTAAGTTACACACAACCCTGCTCTGTTTGTTCCAGTCAGTCCATAATTAATAGTTTCAGACCAAAATGGCTATTTGAGTGAGTGACATGTCAAAGACTACCATCATTGCACAATCGTTTACTGCTCGTACATCGTTCCCAATCCAGGATGTTGTCCAAACTGTATGTGTCTACTGACATTCAAGAATGTTAAGTATAGACTCGGAGGTGTGTGGGTGCGCATGCGCGTGTGTATGCTGCCGGTTGTAAAGGTAAATCACCCTTTCCCTCTCTTTAGCTCCCCATCGTTTATTTTATCCCACTGAGCATGAAGAGCACCTTGTTTGCGTGTGTGAAAATGTCTTTGTCAGAGAGGCAGGCTGGCATCTGACTGTCCATCAATGAGAGGGGGAAGGCAGAGAGAGAAATTCAGCTAGGAATGAGCTCTCTCGCGCTCTCGCTCCCCCCCCCCCCCCATGGGTGGTCGTGAGTTCCAAATAGAAATGAAATTGAAATGAAGAGGAAATTCTGCAACTCTTGGAGGGCAGTGGAGGACTGGAAGTTGATAAAAAAAAAATGTTTTAAACAGCTTGTTCATCGATTTAAAAACGAACATATTTCGGGCCTTAGCCTTCATCATGATTTTTCAGTGTGCTCCCAATTTCCATAGCCTCTCTCTCTGTCTCTCTGGTCTTGATCACAGTGAATGCTGAATCTCAACCCACTGTACTCTGAGCTCTCTGGAGGTATGACGGTACGCCCTACAGTGCATGACTCATTTACGTTAGGAACAGTGGAAATTAAGAGAACTGGAAAAAATAATTAAGTTGACTAAGATGGTTCCCAAACTGTTGGGGTGCACCATATATATATATATATATATATATATATATATATATATATATATATATATATATATATATATATATATATATATATATATATATATATATATACTGTATAAAGGAAAGTCCGGCTTTAAACTTCATATTGAAAGTTGTAATAGTAGAAAGCACAAGGTGCAATTTTGAAATTGGGTAGTGCATTATCAGTTCCTCTTGTCATTTTAATCATTGCATACCATAGAAAGCTATTTATAACTAATTATCTCTAAATTTAAAATGTCCAGATCAACTCGCCCATGTCAGCTAAAAAATATATATTTAGGTTTCTTAAACTTTAGATATTGTTGTAATTTTTCTGTCCTTCAATTATCACATGAATACACATTAGACATGGCAAAATTGATAGAATTGCAAGAAAATGTGCTTTAAAACTGCAAAATATTAGTTGCACATCATAACAAAATGTGTAGAATTGCAGGAAATAAGCCCTGCAAAATGCTCTACCAACAAGAGGGGTGTGAACAGTTTGTGTCATGATCAGTGCTTGTGCCCATAGAAATAGATTTAGCTGGTGCACAGAGGGGGCACAGGATGTTCCCCAATATGGAAGGGGGGCCACAAGTTAAACAGTTTGGGAATCCCTGGACTATCGAACATTCCATAATTATTGCAGGTGTTGGTTAATGTAACCAGGGCTGTGTAACTACCTCTGTTGTCACTACTACTGTTTAGTTCAGTTTTAGCTAACCTTTGCATAACAAACTCACGCACACACCACCAGCAGCATCATCATCACCCCCATCCTCATCAGACATGACAAACATAAAAAAACAAACCGATGAAACAGATGTTTAACCACTCAATTATAAACCCAAATGTTGACAAATGTTTGCCGCAAATGTTCCCAGCCGTTGTCATTTCAATCAATCAGCTGTTTAGTGGCTGTGTCTTTTCTGCGTCATCCCATTTGGTGGGAAAAACATATTGGTTCACGTCCGTACATCAACATGGTTCATGTGTGTGTGTGTGTGCACGTGATAGCGTGTGTATTTACCCGTTGTGTTTTGGAGTCAGGTGTGGTTGACATGCAAGCAAAATCTCTTACATTTTTGGCACTTTTCCTACAGTATCCAAACCCTCTTTTCAAGCTGCGATGTCCCCTTCAATGGTCACTAGGCCCTTTGGTTAGTCTTAATACTACATTACTGTCCTCCCTAACACCAACTTAGCCCCTCTACCCTCATCCCCTTCCCTCCCTAGTGTCCCTTCCTGACTATAAGTGCTTTGATGTATAATTGAGTTGTGCTCTCAGCCTCCCCTCTCCCCTTTCCCTCGCTTGCCTTCTTTCCCCCCAGGAGTTGGCTTAGAGAAAAGGTGGGTTTAAAGGAGTGATGGAGAAGAGGGAACATTGGAGAAAAGGAGTAAAACAGAGACATGGTCAGAGGTGGAGGGGTTTCAAGCCACATGCTTGAGATGGGATTTAATTGATGTTGGGAAAGTCACACTGACATCAGAAACAATTGTAACTGTCTTTTTTCAGGAGAGTCCAACTAATTAATATTCAGTGGTGGATAAAGTACTCAATTGTCATACTTGAGTAAAACTAAAGATACCTTAATAGAAAATGACTCAATTAAAAGCAAAAGCCACCCAGTAATGTTCTACCTGAGTAAAAGTCAAAAAGTATTTTGTTTGAACCTTTCTAGCGTAACCCCTCGACAACATTCCGCTGAAAAGGCAGCGTGCGTAAATTCAAAAGTATTTTTTAGAAATATGTAACTTTCACATCTACCCATCGTGTCCGATTTCAAACATGCTTTACAGCGAAAGCACCACATATGACTATGTTAGGTCAAAGCCAAGTCAAAATAACAGCCATTTATTCAGCCAAAGATAGGAGTCACAAAAAGCAGAAATATAGATACAATTAATCACTAACCTTTGATGATCTTCATCAGATGACACTCATAGGACATCATGTTACACAATACATGTATGTTTTGTTCGATAATGTGCATATTTATATCCAAAAACCTCAGTTTACATTGGCGCCTTACGTGCAGTAATGTTTTGATTCCAAAACATCCGGTGATTTTGCTGAAATACTCATAATAAACATTTATAAAAGATACAAGTGTTATTCACAGAATTAAAGATAGACTTCTCCTTAATGCAACCACTGTGTCAGATTTCAAAAAAACATTACGGAAAAAGCGTAATCTTAGAATGGCGCTCAGAACCCAAAACAACCAGAGGAATATCCGCCATTTTGGAATCGGGAAATTTGGAAACAACACCATAAATTTTCATTTTGATGATCTTCATTAGAAGGTACTCCCAGAAACCCCAGGTCAACAATAAATGACTGATTTGTTCCATAAAGTCCATAATGTATGTCCAAATAGCCACTTGTTGTTAGCGTGTTGAGCCCAGTAATCCATCTTCATGAATCGCAGGCACTTCATCCAGACAAAAACTCAAAGTTCCGTTACAGTCCTTTAGAAACATGTTAAACGATGTATGGAATCAATCGTTAGGATTTTTAACATGAAACATCAATAATGTTCCAACCGGAGAATTCCTTTGTCTTCAGAAAAGAACTGGAACGAGAGGTAACTCTGTCAGGTGCGCACGTCATGAGACCGAGGCTCTCTGCCAGACCACTGACGCAAAGAGGTCTCACGAGCCCCTCCTTTATAGTATAATCCTCAAACCAGTTTCTAAAGATGGTTGACATCTAGTGGAAGCCCTAGGAAGTGCAACCTCATCCATATCTCAATGTGTATTCGGTAGGCCAAGCTTTGAACAACTACAAACCTAAGATGTACCACTTCCTGGTTGGATTTCTTAGGTTTTCACCTGCCATATGAGTTCTGTTATACTCAGACATCATTCAAACAGTTTTAGAAACTTCAGAGTGTTTTCTGTCCAATACTATTAATAATATGCATATATTAGCATCTGGGACAGAGTAGGAGGCAGTTCACTCTGGGAACGCTATTCATCCAAAAGTGAAAATGAAAAGTGAAAATAGGCTTTAACGAAACACGGCTTGTAACAAAAATAAATAGGCTTTAACGAAACACGGCTTGTAACAAAAATTAAACAGTAGCCTACCAGTAAAGTCATTGGTCACTATCTTCCTCCTCCCGTGCACTGAAACCACTGAAGTCATCTCCTTCGGTGTCGGAGTTGAATAGCTTCAGAATTGCTTCATCCGATGTTGGATCGTTTTCATTGTCGCTCTCGTCACTTTCATCCGGAGGCAAATACCCCGCTGAGCTCATGCTGCCCCTTCAACACGCAGCAGTCCAGCCTTTCAAAACCCATTGATGATAGTTTTTTGGTGGCATGAATCTTGTGAAAGTGGGAAAAATCCATAAATTATCCGCGTCATTGTATAAACCACGAGGTTCAAAGTGTGGGAATAAAGTAGCGGCTTATAGTCCGGACATTACGGTAAACAAAAATAGAGCTGTTTGGCCACATTGACCATTGTTATGTTTGGAGGAAAAAGGGGGAGGCTTGCAAGCCAAATAACACTATCACAACCGTGAAGCATGGGGCTGGCAGCCTCGTGTGGGTGCTTTTCTGCAGGAGGGACTAGTGCACTTCTCAAAATAAATGGCATCATGAGGGAGGAAAATGATGTGGATATTGAAGAAACATCTCAAGACATCAGTTAAAGCTTGTTTGCAAAGGGGTCTTCCAAATGGACAATGACCCCCAAGCATACTTCCAAAGTTGTGGCAAAATGGCTTAAGGACAAGAAAGTCTAGGTCTTCGAAAAGCCCTGACCTCAATCACATAGACAATTTGTGTGCAGAACTGAAAAGGCATGTGTGAGCAAGGAAGCCTACAAACCGGACCCAGTTACATCAGCTCTGTCAGGAAGAATGAGCCAATATTCACCCAACTTATTGTGGGAAGCTTGTGGAAGGCTGCCCGAAACATTTGACCCAAGTTAAACAATTTAAAGGCAATGCTACCAAATAATAAACTATCTATGTAAACTGGGAATGATGTTGAAAGATTTAAAATATGAATTAAATAATTATCTCTACTATTATTCCGACATGTCACATTCTTAAAATAAAGTGATGATCCTAACTGACCTAAGACATGGCATTTTTATTAGGATTAAATGTCAGGAATTGTGAAAAACTGAGTTTAAATGAATTTGGCTGAGGTGTATGTAAACCTCCGACTTCAACTTTAGGTCCTGGACGAGGCGGTGATGGAACTGGTCAGGATGCTCTCGATAGTGCAGCTGGTGAACTTTTTGAGGATCTGGGGACCCATGCCACATTTTTTAAGTCTCCCGAGGGGGAAAAGGTTTTGTCGTGCCCTCTTCATGACTGTCTTGGTGTGTTTGGACCATGATATTCATTGATGATGTGGACACCAAGGAACTTGAAAAACTCTCATCCCGCTCTACTACAGCCCTGTCGATGTTAACTGGGGCCTGTTCGGCCCTCCTTTTTCTTTCGTCAACAATCAGCTCCTTTGTCTTGCTCACATTGAGGGAGAGGTTGTTGTCCTGGCATCACACTGCCAGGTCTCTAACCTGCTCCCTATAGGATGTCTCATCATTGTTGGTGATCAGGCTGTTGTGTCATCAGCAAACTTAATGATTTACCCCACCCTGAGAATTAGCAACTTCCGCATACCCCGTACAATGAAATACCATGCACACTTTTGATTGTCAAACTTTGATCAGGAAACAAGACATAACCCTCTTCAATCAACAAGGAAATAAAAGGTAACATTCACATTTCTTTTGATTCACATTAACGTGTTAATTATTAAACATTATCACCTTGCGCTTGCAACTTCAGATTACTCAATGCATGAATAGATAAATGTATATAACGGGAGACGCACAACAAAAGCTTTCAGTGCTAAACCAATTGTTAGTGCTCCAACTCAAACTCTGTTACTTTTCTCTTTACAGGTGATCAACTATCACACAATGGGATACCATCGATAGCCACACATATGCAATAAATCAATGTGCTTTTAGTAAATGGTCAGATTAATCAATATCTGGTTTATTCATCGAGGTAATTATTTAGATTAAACCCAGATATTATGAAATATAAAAAATGTCAGGGGAATCAAAACCTAGGATAGGATAAAGTAATCCTTCTACCCCCCCCCCCCCTTAAAAGATTTAGATGCACTATTGTAAAGTGGCTGTTCCACTGGATGTCATAAGGTGAATGCACCAATTTGTAAGTCGCTCTGGATAAGAGCGTCTGCTAACTGACTTAAATGTAAATGTAAATGTAAAACAAACCCAGGCAAGATGTAATGTAATAACAATAAGGTGCTCTATCTGAGAGTTCTCAAGCGGCTGCTGTGCCAGCCATCCGTCGATCAGTCAGTATCAGGCAGCTAGTGTTCTCAGTTGCTTGTAGCCTACAACAAGCATGTAGGTTACTGTACTGTATAAAAATTGTAATTTGCTAGTGGAGTCAGCTATAAAAGTCCTTGGTTGCAACACTCACTACCAACTTCCAAACTGCCTCTAGAAGCAACATCAACACAAGAACTGTTCGTCAGGAGCTTCATGAAATGGGTTGCCGTGGTCGAGCAGCCGCAAACAAGCCTAAGATCACCATGCGCAATGCCAAGCGTTGGCTGGAACGGTGTAAAGCTCGCCTCCATTGGACTCGGGAGCAGTGGAAATGCGTTCCCTGTAGTGATGAATCACGCTTTACCATCTGACAATCCGATGGACAAATCTTGTTTTGGCAGATACCAGGGGAACGCTGCCTGCACCAATGCATAGTGCCAACTTTAAAGTTTGTTGGAGGAGGAATAATGGTCTGGGGCTGTTTTTCATGGTTCAGGCATGGTCCCTTAGTTCCAGTGAAGGGAAATCTTAACGCTACAGCATACAATTACATTCTAGACGATTCTGTGCTTCCAACTTTGTGACAACAGTTTGGGGAAGGCCCTTTCCTGTTTCAGCATGGCAATACCCCTGTGCACAAAGCAAGGTGCATACAGAAATGGTTTGTCGAGATTGGTGCGGAATAATTTGACTGGCCTGCACAGAGCCCTGACATCAAAACCCATGCTCGTGTCTGAATGGAAGTCCCCGCAGCAATGTTCCAACATCTAGTGGAAAGCCTTCCCAGAAAAGTGGCTGTTAAAGCAGCAAAGGGGGGACCGACTCCATATTAATGCCCATGATTTTTGAATGAAATGTTCGTAGAACAGGTGTCCACATACCGTTGGTGTTGTTATGAATTACAATTTGTATTATGTTACAAATTTGCAAAACATACAATATGTTACAAATTTGCTACATTTATGATATGTTACAAAGGGGATGGGTTAGCTAAAAGGGTTAAGGTTAGGGGAATGGTTAGCTAATATGCTAAGTAGTTGAAAAGTTGCTAATTAGCTAAAATGTTGTCTATCATGAGATTCGAACTCGCAACCTTTGGGTTGGTAAAAGTTTGCGTTATGTGCCTGCCTACCCATCCACTCAGACCAACCACCACCATACTTAAGTAACCATACTAATTTTGAGTACTGGATCTACATTTAACAGGTTAGGTCTAGTCTATGAGACCAAGCAGCAACTCCAGCAAAGTTTGCAAGTGCACAAACTTTTATTTGGCTGTAGGCTAATCACCCACCGGTAGGCTATACACATTTGCAAGCAATGTGTGGGTGGATCTGTTTTCTAGCCAGCTAAATTAGCTAGCTAGCTTGCTTCACTTACCAGAAGACAGAGCTGGCTTTTGTGATTATCATCCATAGTGTCCAGCATGCTGCTGGCACTGATCGTGCTGAGAAGTCTGAAATATGGTCCAACTAGCAAGTGTTGCACTAGGAAGATATTCTCAATCCTTTGCTGAATTAAAAAATGTAAATTGCCCACAATTCCATTTTTTAAATTCAGAAACTCAAACTAGCAACATCAAAGCAACTTTGTAAACACAGACCCACCAGTGTTTTCAAATCTGCGCTCCTGTGTATTGTCAGCTGTCACACAGACAGACAGGAGCTAATATTATTAACCATTAGGTCATGCATTTGTCAGCTAAATGACATGTTTATTCTGTATCACTCAACTCTCATGTATTAGTCTTGTTTGTATTGAGAGGGATATATTGCTACATATATATTGTTGATGTGTTGCTATAGTCGTGAATGGATCAGAGGGACAGATAGAATGTGCACAAGAAACATTATCAATAGGCCTATGCGTCATAATTACCTGGAGAATTCTGCCATGCAATTTTTAAACAAAGCTGCTGTACTTATAACTCGTGAAACCTTCATTTGTATAACTTTGAATTGATCCAAATGGCAAATTCATCTTTCATCTATACACTACCGGGCAAAAGTTTTAGAACACCTACTCATTCAAGGGTTTTTCTTTATTTGTATTATTTCCTACATTGTAGATTAATAGCGAAGAAATCAAAACTATGAAATAACAAATATGGCATCATGCTGTAACCAAAAAAAAGTCTAAATATTTTTTAATTTGAGATTCTTCAAATAGTCACCTGTTGCCTTGATGACAGCTTTGCACAGTCTTGGTATTCTCTCAACCAGCTTCACCTAGAATGCTTTTCCAACAGCCTTCAAGGAGTTCCCACATATGCTGAGCACTTGTTGGCTGCTTTTCCTTCATTCTGCGGTCCAACTCATCTCAAACCATCTCAATTGGGTTGAGGTCGGGGGATTGAGGAAGACATATCATCTGATCAGCACTCCATCACTCTCCTTCTTGGTAAAATAGCCCTTACACCGCCTGGAGATATGTTGGGTCATTGTCCTGTTGAAAAACAAATAATAGTCCCTTTAAGCCCAAACCAGATGGGAAGGCGTATCGCTGCAGTATGCGGTGCTAGCCATGCTGGTTAAATGTGCCTTGAAATCTAAATAAATCACAGACCGTGTCACCAGCGAAGCACCCCCACACCATAACACCACCTCCTCCATGCTTTATGGTGGGAACCACACATGCGGAGATCATCCATTCACCCCCATCGCATCTCACAAAGAAGCGGAGGTTGGAACAAAAAATCTCAAATTTGGGCTCCAGAACAAAGGACACATTTCCACCGGTCTAATGTCCATTGCTTGTGTTTCTTGGCCCAAGCAAGTCTCTTCTTCTTACTGGTGTCCTTTAGTAGTTGTTTCTTTGCAGCAATTCGACCATGAAGGCATGATGCACACAGTCTACTCTGAACAGCTGATGTTGAGATGTGTCTGTTACTTGAACTCCGTGAAACATTTATTTGGGCTGGTAACGCTAATGAACTTATCCTCTGCAGCAGAAGGAACTCTGGTCTTCCTTTCCTGTGGTTGTCCTCCTGAGAGCCAGTTTCACCATAGCGCTAGATAGTTTTGCAAATGCACTTGAAGAAACTATCAAAGTTCATGAAATTTTCCGCAAAGTAATGGACTGTCATTTCTCTTAGCTTATTTGAGCTGTTCTTTCCATAATATTGACTTGGTCTTTTACCAAATAGTGATATCTTCTGTGTACCCCCCTACCTTATCACAACACATCTGATTGGCTCAAACGCATTAAGAAGGAAAGAAATTTAACAAATTAACTTATAAGACGGAACACCTGTTAATTGAAATGCATTTCCGGTGAAGCTGGTTGAGAGAATGCCAACAGTGTGCAAAGTTGTCATCAAGTGTGGTTATTTGAAGAATCTCAAATATATTTTGATATGTTTAGCACTTTTTTTGGTTACTAATATTCCATACGTGTTATTTCACAGTTTTGATGTCTTCACTATTATTCTACAATGTAGAAAATAGTAAAAATAAAGAAAACCCTTGAATGAGTAGGTGTTCTTAAACTTTTGACCGGTAGTGTACATTTCGAGATATATTAAACTACTAAAAAAGAAAAGGTGACAGGCATGGTGAACACATGCTCCTCTGAGGGACTACTTGTGCCCCTCTTCAGGTGCTGGAATAATGCATGGGAAATCACAGGCTCTGAGGGTCACCACACACACCATCACACAGGAGACAGGCGTCAGGTGTGTGTGTGTTTGTGTGACTTTGTGTAAGCATTTGCATGTATGTATGTGTATTGGCATGTATTCATGCCCGTATCCATGTGTGTTTAATGTCCATGTACCTGTCAGCTGGTTGAAGCCTTAGTATGTACATTTGTGGCCAAAAGTTGAGAATGACACAAATATTAATTACCACTAGGTTTGCTGCATCAGTGTCTTAAGACATTTGTGTCAGACTGGAATACTGAAGTAAAATTACAAGCATTTCATAAGTGTCAAAGGCTTTTATTGACAATTACATGAAGTTGATGCAAATAGTCAATATTTGCAGTGTTGACCCGTCTTTTTCAAGGCCTTTGCAACCCGCCCTGGCATGCTGTCAATTAACTTTTGGGCCACATCCTGACTTATGGCAGCCCATTCTTGCATAATCAAAGCTTGGAGTTTGTCAGAATTTGTGGGGATCCACAATTTGTTTGTCCACCCGCCTCTTGAGGATTGATCACAAGTTCTCAATGGGATTAAGGTCTGGGGAGTTTCCTGGCCATGGACCCAACATATCGATGTTTTGTTCCGCGAGCCACTTAGTTATCACTTTTGCCTTATGGCAAGGTGCTTCATCATGCTGGAAAAGGCATTGTTTGACACCAAACTGTTCCTGGATGGTTGGGAGAAGTTACTCTCGGAGGATGTGTTGGTACCATTCTTTATTCATGGCTGTATTCTTAGGCAAAATTGTGAGTGAGCCCACTCCCTTGGCTGAGAATGGTCTCAGGATGCTTTACTGTTGGCATGACATGGGACTGATGGTAGCGTTCACCTTGTCTTATCCGGACAAGATTTTTTCCAGATGCCCCAAACAATCAGAAAACAATCAGAGAAAAATACTTTACCCCAGTCCTCAGCAGTCCAATCCCTGTACCTTTTGCAGAATATCAGTCTGTCCCTGATGTTTTTCCTGGAGAGAAGTGGCTTCTTTGCTGCCCGACTTGACACCAGGCCGTCCTGGTCTTCGCCTCACTGTGCGTGCAGATGCACTCACACCTGCCTGCTGCCATTCCTGAGTAAGCTCTGTACTGGTGGTGCCCCGATCCCGCAGCTGAATCAACTTTAGGAGATGGTCCTGGCGCTTGATGGACTTTTTTGGGCACGCTGAAGCCGCCTTCACAACAATTGAACCGCTCTCCTTGAAGTTCTTGATGATCCGATAAATGGTTGATTTAGGTGCAATCTTACTGGCAGCAATATCCTTGCCTGTGAAGCCCTTTTTGTGCAAAGCAATGATGACGGCACGTTTTTCCTTGCAGATAACCATTGTTGACAGAGGAAGAAAAATGGTTCCAAGCACCACCCTCCTTTTGAAGCTTCCAGTCTGTTATTTGAACTCAATCAGCATGATGGAGTGATCTCCAGCCTTGTCCTCGTCAACACTCACACCTGTGTTAACGAGATAATCACTGACATGTCAGCTGGTCCTTTTGTGGCAGGGCTGAAATATAATGTATTTTGGGGACTCAGTTCATTTGCATGGCAAAGACGGACTTTGTAGTTCATTGCAATTCATCTAATCACTCTTCATAACATTCTGGAGTATATGCAAATTGCCATTATACAAACTGAGGCAGCAGACTTTGTGAAAATTAATATTTGTGTCATTCCCAAAACTTTGGGCCACGACTGTATACAGGACGGTACATTGCTTCTTAGACTGTAT
Organism: Oncorhynchus gorbuscha; assembly: GCF_021184085.1. Classification (NCBI taxonomy): domain Eukaryota; kingdom Metazoa; phylum Chordata; class Actinopteri; order Salmoniformes; family Salmonidae; genus Oncorhynchus; species Oncorhynchus gorbuscha. The sequence goes on along the minus strand of NC_060183.1, from coordinate 33,757,039 downwards.
CCAGGATAAATCCCTGTGTGTGCATTTGTGCGTGTGTGTGTCTGTGTATTTGTACATGTGAGTGTCTATGTGTGCGTACCTGCTTGGTGCACCTGCGCGTGTCATGTCGTGTGTGTGTGTGTGCGTACAGGCTTGTGTGTGGTCCCTAAGGACAGGTGATGAACACACACATGCTCCTCTGAGGAATTACCTGTGACCCTCTCCAATTTGGAATAATGGGAAGTCATAGGCTCTGAGGGTCACGGCACAGACCATCTCACAGGAGACATGCGTCAGGAGTGTGTGTGTGTGTGGGGGGGGGGGGGGGGGTTCTTGTGTGTGTGTGTGCATGCATTTGTGTGTGCGTTGTCCATGTGTTGATGTCCATGTACCCGTCACCTAGTTGAAGCCTATGTGCGTATACAGTACACTATTGCTTCTTAGACTGTACCCAGGGTAATTCCCCGTGTGTGTGTGTGTACAGGACTGAGAGAGAAAAAGAAGAGTGATCCAGGCGATGCACTGTAGACTTCAGGATAAAGGGCAGAGAAAGAAGGACTGAGAATTAGGAGAGGGTTATATATGACAGGGTTATTTGGAGGATTTTCAAGAACAACACCTGTGAATGGACTGAATCCCCTTTGAAACTGTTGAGATTGCCTTAGTATGGTCTTAGTGACACAATGGGGCACCTTGCGACAGACCTCTTTATTCAGTACAGGTGTCTTGCTGAGAAATATCTCAGCCTTAGACACCACACTGAGACACTGCATTGGGTCTATAGGCTGTATGTATCAAACGTCTCAGATTATGAGTCCCACCCCCTGTAATCTTATTGATTGTGTTCTAAAAGGCAAAACAGCTCCTAAATCAACACCCCTACTCCTACTCGGGACACTTGATGCTTTCAGCCCTAAATCCACGACTGGACATCTTGGCCACACTTCGCAATAACCATCAAATTTTATTTGTCACATACACATGGTTAGCAGATGTTAATGCGAGTGTAGCGAAATGTTTGTACTTCTAGTTCCGACAATGTAGTAATAACCAACGAGTAATCTAACCTAACAATTCTACAACTACTACCTTATACACACAAGTGTAAAGGGATAAAGAATATGTACATACATATATATGAATGAGTGATGGTACAGAACGGCATAGGCAAAATCGGCAAGAACCATTTATTCTCGAAGCATAAAACTTATAAATGCCTCATGGGCTTAGTTTAACAGTGGTAACTGGTTTATTTATATTGTTTGATAAAACAAATATTTGCGATCTAATGGATGGTCCTTCCTTGCATCAATAGCTTTGTTTATGAATTGGAGAGTGGTTACATTTCTCTGGTTCCCATCCCTCAGCTCTTTACCAAAACTTGACTGAGTTGACTCCTTCTGAATTCAAATGAAAAACAAACACAGAAATCAGGCTGCATCAGAATGGCATGTCAAATGGAGCTGATAGAATAGTCTTGAGAACTCTAGTTTTTAAAAAGCTGATCAAGGATCAGGTCCCCGTCTAGGGATCGTTCAAGTATCAATTCTGAAAGTTTTCATAGATTTCCAAAATTGCTTGTTAATTTCCATAGTGTCTTTACAATCATGTAACTTTGGTAAATTACACGAAGTTTTGCAACCAGTCGAAGTAATCTTATTTATTATGATCTAAAATGCAAAGCAAATCCTAAATCAGCCCTCCTACTCTGAGACTTAGGGCTTTTTCACATATGAAACGTGGTACCCGGTTTCGGTTTTCAGGAGCATTTGAGAATTCTACAGAATACATTTTGCCTTCACAAGACCTGAAAATAACCATTTCAGGGTGTGATTAGCAAGACTGACATTCTACATGAAGTTAGCAAGCTAGATTGTACACAACAGGCAAAAGAGTTCTACGTGACTTGTGCTGCCACGTCACAGTACCTGGTACTCTGGTCCTGGGTCTTGGACCCACTACTCATGCATGTCCAGGATTCAATACAGCCAGGGTTAGTTTGCGTTTCACACATGCTTTACAGTGCAGCTCAGGGTACCAAACGCTCCAAAATCCAGATCATTAGGGGTATGAAAGTGCCCTTAGTGAATACGAGCCCTAAAGACGCTTCTTTTGTAGGTGATTGTACTATATGCATCGTAACAGATAAACGACATGAGCTCATTCACGTACAGCCTGCACCTTCAGCTTATTGAACAACGCACAGCAGCCGTTAACATGACACTAATGAGGGTAAATTGGTTGACGAAGCTCATTATTGAGAACATCTCTCTTTCTCCACTGCATACCTACACCTGTCTCTTGCTGCCTCTTCCGAACATCTCTTTCACACGCATGCACACACACATACTCACTCTCTCTCACACACACAAACTGTCCCTGATTCCCTGATGTCTTTATAAGACCAAAGTGCTGGACTGATTAAAGTCTCTGTTTTTATAGAAAATGGAGGAAAATATGATGAAATAAATAAATAAAGCCAAAGTGTGTAGCCCCCTAGGCAACATCCGTTTATATAATAATCGTCTCGGCTCTCATTTGCATTTTATTCTGAAGAAAAAGAAGTTGAGTGGAATTTGAAAAAGAGAGACAGACATACACTATATATACAAAAGTATGTGGACACCCCTTCAAATTAGTAGATTTGGCTATTTCAGCCACACCTTTTGCTGACAGGAGTATATTTTACATTTATTTCACCTTTATTTAACCAGGTTGGCAAGTTGGGAACAAGTTCTCATTTGCAATTGCGACCTGGCCAGGATAAAGCAAAGCAGTTCGACACATACAACAACAGAGTTACACATGGAGTAAAACCAACATCCAGTCAATAATACAGTAGAAAAATAAGTCTATATACAATGTGAGCAAATGAGGTGAGTTAAGGGAGGTAAAGGCAAAAAAAGGCCATGGTGGTGAAGTAAATACAATATAACAAGTAAAACACCGGAATGGTAGATTTGCAGTGGAAGAATGTGCAAAGTAGAGATATAAATATTGGGGTGCAAAGGAGCAAAATTAATAAATAAATACAGTAGGGAGAGAGGTAGTTGTTTGGGCTAAATTATAGATGGGCTATGTACAGGTGCAGTAATCTGTGAGCTGCTCTGACAGCTGGTGCTTAAAGATAGTGAGGGAGATAAGTGTTTCCAGTTTCAGAGATTTTTGTAGTTCTTTCCAGTCATTGGCAGCAGAAAACTGGAAGGAGAGGCGGCCAAAGTAAAAATTGGTTTTCGGGGTGACCAGAGAGATATACCTGCTGGAGCACGTGCTACAGGTTGGTGCTGCTATGGTGACCAGTGAGCTGGGATAAGGGGGGACTTTACCTAGCAGGGTCTTGTAGATGACCTGGAGCCAGTGGGTTTGGCGACGAGAGCATACAGGTCGCAGTGGTGGGTAGTATATGGTGCTTTCGTGACAAAACGGATGGCACTGTGATAGACTGCATCCAATTTGTTGTAGGGTATTGGAGGCTATTTTGTAAATGACATCGCCGAAGTCAAGGATCGGTAGGATGGTCAGTTTTACAAGTGAAGGATGCTTTGTTGCAAAATAGGAAGCTAATTCTAGATTTAACTTTGGATTGGAGATGTTTGATGTGAGTCTGGAAGGAGAGTTTACAGTCTAACCAGACACCTAGGTATTTGTAGTTGTCCACATATTCTAAGTCAGAACTGTCCAGAGTAGTGATGTTTACAGGCGGGCAGGTGCAGGCAGCGATCGGTGCATTTAGTTTTACTTGTATATAAGAGCAATTGGAGGCCACGGAAGGAGAGTTGTATGGCATTGAAGCTCATCTGGAGGGTTGTTAAGTGTCCAAAGAAGGGCCAGAAGTATACAGAATGGTGTTGTCTGCGTAGAGATGGATCAGAGACTCACCAGCAGCAAGATAGACATCATTGATGTATACAGAGAAGAGATTCGGTCCAAGAATTGAACCCTGTGGCACCCCCAAAGAGACTGCCAGAGGCCCGGACAACAGGCCCTCTGATTTGACACACTGAACTCTATCAGAGAAGTAGTTGGTGAACCAGGCGAAGCAAACATTTGAGAAACCACGGATATCGAATCTGCGATGAGGATGTAGTGATTGACAGAGTCGAAAGCCTTGGCCAGGTCAATGAATAGAGCTGCACAGTATTGTTTTTTTATCAATGGCGTTTAAGATATTGCTTAGGACCTTGAGCGTGGCTGAGGTGCACCCATGACCAGCTCGGTAACCAGATTGCATAGCGGTAATGACCATAGTATAATGACCTTACTGAAGTGCTCTGTGACTATCAATGTGGCAATGTCATAGGATGCCACCTTTCCAACAAGTCAGTTGGTCAGATTTCTGCCCTGCTAGACCTTCCCCGGTCAAATGTAAGTGTTATTATGAAGTGGAAACGTCTGGGAGCAACAATGGCTCAGCTGCATAGTGGTATGCCACACAAGCTCACAGAACTGGACCGCCGAGTCCTGAAGCGCATAGCGCATAAAATCATCTGTCCTGAGTTGCAACACTCACTACTACACTACTACCAACTACCTTTGCAACGTCAACAACGTCAGCACTGTTCGTCAGGAACTTTATGAAATGGGAGAGAGAGAAAGAGCGAGAGAAGGAACAACTTCCATCTCCACTCTCTAGCCCCGTCTCCTCAGTGTCTGCCACAAAATAAGAGTTTTATACAGCAGCACAGGTGCTCAGGAGTTTCTGGAGAAAATAAAATGTTGAGGAATTATCGTAATCAAAAGGAGAGACTTTTACATTTCTTCCAAACAAGTAAACTTTATTGTTTAATAACTGCACTAATGGAGCTTGTCAACGATTCCCCCCCCCCTTGTAGGTGATTTGTTGAGAGCCCAACGAGTGGATTTGAGCCAAAGCATTTTATATCAAAGTCCATACGCCTGGATGTTCATGACAAACAACATATGTATGGAATGGGTCACAAGGTTACTAATAATTCACATCAGACAGTATCTGCTGTAAAGACTGTTCTAATTGTGTAGAAACCAGGGTCTGGCCCCGAGCCATCTCTCCCTGGTACCTTGTAGAACAGAAACACCTCATGCTATGGAATGCAGTCTTGTTAGGTTTATCACCCAAAGCAGCATTAAATCTTCCAGAGGCCTACTTTCAGTCCACACACACAGATGAGTGTTCTAAAAACCCTTATTTCTGTTGCATAAAACAACCCTTTGAGACAATAACAGTATTATAACTTAAGATAAGATAACTTAAGATCTTGTCATTTATATTCTGACACCATTCAGCTGACCGTCCTTGTCCTCGTCCAGTGGGATCAACCCTGAGCCATAGGCCTGTCTGTTTCTCTCTTTCCCATTCCCTATAGAGCGACTGGACTTGATTTCCTTTACACTTAAATGAACAGGAAAGGCTCTTGGGATGGCAGCCAGCAATGAAGAGGATGATACAGTCAGGAGGTGGGCGAAGGCTAATGAAGAGATAAAGATGCTATTTCTTTCTCTCTCGCGGCTGATAGAAACCCATCTCACAAATAGGCTGATATACGTTGTAAATACACACACAGTCTAGCATACACGCACAGGAGCATGTGCATACACACACAAATGAGCATGAGCATACGTGCACACATGCACACACAGTGGCTCCCCTTGCTGTCAGTTAGTGTGGAATCATTTTGCTTGGCTGAGTGTCTCCAGAAAATCACCCATCGCTCAGCCTGGCCAGAGAGCATGGACAAGGGGAGATGAAGAGAGTAGAGGGGGATAAAAAGAGACAAAATTGAGCACGATAGAGAGTGTCGTTGGAGGTGGAATATATATACAGTGGGGAGACCAAGTGTTTGATACACCACCGTTTTTGCAGGTTTTCCTACTTACAAAGCATGTAGAGGTCTGTAATTTTTATCATAGGTACACTTCAACTGTGAGAGATGGAATCTAAAACAAAAATCCAGAAAATCACATTGTATGATTTTTATGTAATTAATTTGCATTTCTCTGAGATCTCTGAGATGACTTAAATATTGCCGTACACCAGCTGAACCCTTCCAACTTGAAGGAACTGGAGAATTGAAGAATGGGCAAAAAAATCCCAGTTGCTAGATGTGCCAAGCTTACAGAGGCATACCCCAAGAGACTTGCAGCTGTAATTGCTGCAAAAGGTGGCTTTACAGAGTATTTACTTTTGGGGGGTGAATAGTTATGCATGCTCATGTTTTCAGTTTGTCTTTTTTTATGTTTGTTTCAATAATATTATTTCAATAAAATATTTTTATTATACAAACCCCCTCCCAAAAATCTATTTTAATTCCAGGTTGTAAGGCAACAAAATAGGAAAAATGCCAAGGGGGTTAATTCTTTCGCAAGCCACTGCATCAAGAATGATGCTTACGGTGACCAAAGATTACCAGAGGGATTTTCAGGCTAAACGGATGTAGAATCCATTTCGACGACAGCTGAGAAGTAATGCGATACCATCATTTTCTCCATAACAAAACGGAAGATTCTCTATTAGAGGTAACGTAACTTTAGCTGGACTAGGTAAATTAGCTATATATATCAATACAATTAGTGGAATTGTTAAATTGTGTATTTCTGTGTGTTTTGTTGTAGGTGATACATAATCTGATTCCACCAGCATGTGTTCCCAAACCCCTAGCTCTGCACAAGTTGTGAAGGTAATTAGGGAAAAATTATTTACATGCTGACAGCTAAAATAGTTATATTTTCAGAAAGCATGAATTGTGTAGTGTTTTTATGGGTTTGTGTTATGGTGTTTAGATGTAGCCTGCGGACCACAGATTACCTTCCAGACCATGTACCGTAATTTCCGGACTATAAGCCGCTACTTTATTCCCACACTTTGAACCTCGCGGTTTATACAATGACGCGGCTAATTTATGGATTTTTCCCGCTTTCACAAGATTCATGCCGCCAAAGAACTGAGCACCGTCACATAATGTGACGTAAATCGAGCGCGCTCAAACTTCCCATCATTCTAATTACGGTAGTAATTTTGTCACCCTCGTCATGGCAAAGACACGGAGAAATGCACAAGATGCAGCTTTCAAGTTGAAGGTGACGTTGGAAACAGCAGCGTGAGGAACTGACTCAGTGCAAAAAGAAAACAAAAGCTTTCAGAGGGAAGAAAAGCAGATGGCCCAAAGTATTTGCAGCCACTCGACATCAGTGTAAATCGTGCATTTAACCAGAAGGGGACTAGGGTTCCAATTTTGGAACACCCCCCTCCATGTTCAGCTGGAAGCTGGCGCATGGAACGCAAAAATATTCCTAAAACTATTTAACCTCCACACATTAACAAGTCCAATGGCTCAAATGAAAGATACACACCTTGTTTATCTACCCAGCAAGTCAGATTTCTAAAATGTTTTACGGCGAAAACATAGCACATATTTATGTCAAACCACCACCGAAGACACGGCTAATTTGCATAGCCAAGTTGGAATAAATATGCAATCAACAAACGCAGGATTAAAAGAAAAATAATGCACTAACCTTTTGAAATCTTCATCAGATGACAGTAATATAACATGTTACACAGTACATTTATGTTTTTTTCAATAATATGCTATATATATCCATAAATCTCTGTTTACAATGATGCATCGTTCAAAAAATGCTACTCAAATGTCCTGAGAAATGACGATCGCTCCGGCAGATAACTTCAGCTAACAAGGAATACACATCATAAACTTTGACTAAATATGCATGTTCTACATATATATAGTTAGATACACTTCTTCTGAATGCAATCGCTGTGTTACATTTATTTTTAACATTACAGGTTTCGTTCACTAGGCTATACTATGAGTCGGCGCTCAAAAAGTAGCATTATGGCTCCTCTATCTTGGAGTCCACAGAAACCCAAATTTACCACATAAATATTCCCTTACCTTTGCTGTTCTTCCATCAGAAGACCTGGAAGGAATTATACTTACCAAAAACAGCGTTTAGTTTTGCAGTCTGTGTCTTTCGGTTCTCAAACACGACACATTTCGGTTGAAATGTAGCCAAAAGTCAAGTGGATGCGCACCAAAACGTCGAACTTACATATTATATGTCGACTATAAACTTGTCAAACTAAGTTCATAATCAAGCTTTAACATGTTATAAAGGTGTACAGCAATCGTGAGGACGAACAGAAACGCATGCATTGTATAATCGATCTTGGAAAAAAGACAGGACCGGAGCAGAGCGAGCATGAGAGTGACCTGTTTTTTCGCGTGACCGAAAAGTTTCGGCCCGCCAAAACTCTCGTGAGTGCGCGATTCTCACAATGAGAATCCCCATTGAAAGCTGAGATCGCGCTGAAGACAAAGAGACTGTTCCCAGACCTGTAGGTGTTTGGGAAGGGTGGGTCCGATGACGTCAAAGTTGGGCCATCTTTTCTGATGACGAGAGAGTTTGGGAGAATGACTGCCCTGAGAGTTCTGCTTTACATACATACATAATTTAAATGGTTTTAGAAGCTTTAGAGTGTTTTCTATTCAATAATATTTTTTATTTGCATATATTAGCAACTTTTGACAAAAAAAATTGTGTTTACTATGGGCACGCAATTACTCCAGCGGGGGCAGTAAACAGCCCTATCCCCAAGAGGTTTTTAAGGTGGCGCTCCTTGTTCAGTGGGAGGCTTGGATGACAAGTGGGGAGAAATCCTTCACTAAAACGGGCCGCAAGCGAAGAGCATCTTATGGTCAAGTCTGCCAGTGGGTCCTGACAGCGTGGAGCATTGTCAAAAAATCCACTATCATCAACGGGTTTCGAAAGGCTGGACTGCTGCGTGTTGAAGGGGCAGCATGAGCTCAGCGGGGTATTTGCCTCCGGTTGAAAGTGACGAGAGCGACAATGAAAACGTTCCAACATCGGATGAAGCAATTCTGAGGCTATTCAACTCCGTGACTTCAGCGGTTTCAGTGCACAGGAGGAGGAAGATAGTGACCAATGACTTTCTTGGTAGGCTACTGTTTTAATTTTTGTTACAAGCCGTGTTTCGTTAAAGCCTATTTATTTTTGTTACAACGCCGTGTTTCATTTAAAGGCTGTGTAAAGTTAATTTGTTTCAATGTACCGGTAGGCACCTGCGGCTTATAGACATGTGCGGCTTATTTATGTACAAAATACATATTATTTAATAATTGTGGGTGCGGTTTATATTCAGGTGCGCTTAATAGTCCAGCAATTACGGTAGTCAATTTAGTCTACCCGTTTTGTTTTTACTGTGTAAAAACTGCCTTCCTATGACTTTTTACACTTTCTGCTGCCCCCCAGCCCATTCACTTTGTTGACTGATCTGTTCTCTTAAAAGCAGTTTTAATGCCCCTCATTGTCCCTAAACAATACACTAGTCTGTCTCTAAACATTTAGGACCCTTTACTACATTTAGGTCCTTTACCAACAAAGGTGTGTTGCCCTCGGTCCCTTCCACATAAAGTGTGAAATGGTAACACCAGAATCATGTCTTTCCAGGAGATGTGCAGTACCAGCAAATCTTCTGCAAGAGGTCCAAACTTTGGTGATTAAGGTCTACAAGCCCTACACCACTTCCGGCAGTCTTATCCAGCTGGCCGTACACCACAGACGGGACAAGACCATTCGTCACAAGCACTCTGCTTCCACAGCCCACCATGCCAAACACCATTGCCAATGTACCAAACACGGATAAAGGACCATCAAATAAATATGAATATTTTTTGTATCCTCTAAATTTGTTTTATTTTATGGATTCACAGAAGATATGTATAAGCTGTACAGTGCTCTATAGCATCAAACAGATTTTAGACATTCAGATATATCCAAAGAATGTTTATTTGTCAAAATCTAAAATACAGGGCAGTGTACAATGTTGAATGCTAACACAAAAAGAGAACTCTGTATTTAACAAGAATGTTTTATGGTAAAAGTATGTCGTGACTTTATTTTCATTAATCTGATGACTTTTAAATATATAATATATGCCATTTAGCAGACGATTTTATCCAAAGCGACTTACAGTCATGTGTGCATACATTCTACGTATGGGTAGTCCTGGGAACTTTTATTTATTTAATCCACAAACTTTGTTTAATTGTTACCCGATTAAATTCATCAGGTAACAATTAACTAATTAGGATTTGGGGCACCACGGAAGAGGTTGTTTAAAGACTTACCATCTCCAAAATTAAACTCTAAGGTATATGTATAGTTCTCTTATCATGTCATCGTTCTGAAAAGTCGTAACCTCATGCATCTGCAAGAACCTCAGCCTTGCCCGTGATTCAGTACTATACCAGTTGGTTTAATTATTTATTTACTAGCTAACTAAAATGAGAAAGCAGGATAACATACACACTTAATACATGACAAGAAAGTCCCTAGCGGACTGACAATATGGCGGCTTATTATACAGAGATGGAGAGGGGGAAAAGAGGGAGAGAAACATATCGTGGACACATTCTATAACTATTCTTCAATTAAGCGTATACTTTGCACACGAACCACCACCCCTATGGAATAAGAAATCATGAATGTATTTACTTTTGAGTGGTCTTGTTTGCCATCTATCTCTGTTGGAACCAGGCCTTCTTAGGAAGGAGTTGGGTTGGCCTTTCAGCGGCATGCTTGTAGTGTTCCAGACCTCTCTCTTCTACTGTTGTTCACTTTGGAGGACAGCCAGATGTGTCGACGATTCTCATTGGAAGATGGTAGTCGGAGAATACGGTGATTTGAGACTCGTAGTAGGATGGGATGGTTTGAAGCATAGTAGGATGGTCCCTCACTGATTCACTTTCCTCTATATCTGACTTAGGACAGCTAATCAATCATACCAGTGAATGTCTGAGAGGGGTGTTTGTGGCCTATTCCTCCTTGTGTTGATAGGTTGATTAAAACCACTTTAGACGTGAGCTGCAGTTGAAACATGTAGCTACTGCTCCACGAGTTTCTGGTCTAATGTTAATTTCGTTACCAAAGCTTTTTATGCACTCTCATCAAAAGGGGATTGTTCCATCAGTCTGACATGCTCTCTGACCTGATTCGGGGCATAGCAAATCACTACGAACAGTTGATTGGAGATAGGAATGTGATTTTAGGAGGGATAAGATAATCTATCTTAACAAACATACTTTTATAATTTTTCATATCGTATGTTTGAGAGGGATGATGCAAAAAGCTATTGAAAATAAGTCCGGCAGCCCAACTGCAAATGAATCATGTGACTAAGCTAAATAAAACTAAACTATGAAACAAAGAAATTATATTAAGACTGATAGTAACAAGCTTTGAGGCACCTGAAATAACATTTTAAAGCCAACTCCATCATTCATTGAATCGGATGGCTCATGTATGGCTCAAAACCCTACTTTAACTACTTTAATTACTTTTTAATTGACAAGATAAGAAAACTTAGGGATGACATTCCAGCAACAAACGCTGACACTACACATCCAACTATATCTAACCAAATGTGGATGATGAGTTACTTGATGATGAGTTACTTGTCTAACATAACACAGAGGGTGTTCTTTTAATGGAAGCCTTTCCAACATAATCCAGGTAGAAGCAGGAATCCCACAAGATGGCGCCGACAGAGATGGTTGCTTCGCAGTATTTGGAAACTTAGCAGTATTTGTTTTTTTGGGGTATTATTTCTTAAGTCTTTTTACATACAGCCGGGAAGAACTATTAGATATAGGAGTGACGTCAACTTACCAAGATTACAACCAGGAAAACGACTTTCACGAAGCGGATCCTCTGTTTGGGCCACCACCCAGGATAATGGCTCTAATCCCAGAAGCCGACCCAAGACAACGGCGCCGCAGAAGAGGCAGACAAAGCGGCCTCCTGTTCACGCTCCATAGACGTGCACATCGCCCACCGCTCCCGAGTATACTACTCGCCAATGTCCAGTCTCGACAACAAGGTAGACAATATTCCAGCAAGTTAGCAGAGATTGTAACATTCTCTGTTTCATGGAAACCTAGCTCTCTCGGGATATGTTGTCCGAATCGGTTCAGCCACCGGGCTTCTCCATGCATCACACCGACAGAGATAAACACCTCTCTGGGAAGAGGAAGGGTGGAGTTGTATGCTTCATGATTAACGACTCATGGTATAATCATAACAACATACAGGAACTCAAGTCCTTCTGCTCACCTCGACCTAGAATTCCTCACAATCAAATGCCGGCCATATTACCTTCCAAGTGAATTCTCGTCAGTTGTCGTCACAGTAGTGTACATTCCCCCTCAAGCAGACATCAAGATGACCCTCAATACACTTCACTGGACTCTGTGTAAACTGGAAACCATATATCCTGAGGCTGAATTTATTTTAGCTGGGGATATAGAAAATGCAAATTTGAGAACAAGGCTATCAGCATATTGATTGCACTACGCAAGGGGGTAATACAGTGGCTTGCGAAAGTATTAATCCTCTTGGCATTTTTCCTATTTCATATTTACAAACGTATTCAGACCCAATTTTCAGTACTTTGTTGAAGCACCTTTGGCAGCGATTACAGCCTCAAGTATTCTTGGGTATGACGCTACATGCTTGGCACACATGTATTTGGGAAGTTTCTCCCAATCTTCTCTGCAGATCCTCTCAAGGTATGTCAGGTTTGATGGAGAGCGTCGCTGCACAGCTTTTTAAGTATTTTTGCATCGCAACGCTGAAGTTTAAAGGGACTCGTTTCTTTAGATAGATTGGGTTCTGTTTCAGTAATAGTGAAATCAGACCTTCTTGCTGAGTACCTGAAAGTTTATCATTTTTAGGAGTGGTTAAAACATGCTAATTGTGGATCTTTGAGTAGATCAAAAAAGGTTTCAGTTACCTCAACTGGTATGCCATCCAGCCCTGGCCTAAAGGCTTTAATTGCAATTTGGCCTTCACACAAGTCATTCTGTACAGCTGTTACTTTTACACTAGTATTAGGGAAAAAATCCTTACAGTTAACTTCAGTTAGTGGAAATGGAGGAGACTGAAAATACACTTATTAAAGTACATTGCTTCCTATTTCAAAATATAATTTGGTGAATCGTGGATGACTGTCATTTGTAACAAGTTTCTGTAAATAATATTTGGTAACATTTCTATGTTGAATATTAAAATTAGCAAATTTTTCACAATTTTCAATCCAATTCAATTTATTTGTATAATACACTGAACAAAAATATAAAGACAACATGTAAAGTGTTGGTCCCATGTTTCATGAACTGAAATAAAATATCCCAGAAATGTTCCATACGCACAAAAATAGTATTTCTCAAAAAGGTTGTGTAAAAATGTGTTTACATCCCTGTTAATGAGCATTTATCCTTTATCAAGATAATCCATCCACCTAACAGATGTGGCATATTGGGACGCTAATTGAACAGCATGATCATTATACAGGTGCACCTTGTGCTGGGGAACAATAAAAAGCAGCTCTAAAATGTGCAGTTTTGTCAAACAACACAATGCCATAGATGTCTCAAGTTTTGAGGGAGCGTGCAATTGGCATGACGACTGCAGGAACGTCTACCAGAGCTATTCCCTGAGAATTGAATGTTAATTTATCCATCATAACCCACCTCCAGTGCAATTTTAGAGAATTTGGCAGTATGTCCAACCGACCTCACAACTCAGACCACGTGTAAGGCGGCGTGTGGGCGAGCATTGCTGATGTCAAGGTAGTGAGAAAAGTGCCCCATGGTGGTGGCAGACATAAACTACGGACAACGAACACCATTGCATTTAATCAATGGCAATTTGAATGCACAGAGATACCGGGGCAAGATCCTGAGGCCCATTGTCGTGCCATTCATCCGCCGCCATAACCTCATGTTTCAGCATTATAATGCATGGCCCCATGTTGCAAGGATCTGTACACAATTCCTGGAAGCTGAAAATGTCTATGGCCTGCATACTCACTAGACGTCACCATTGAGTATGTTTGGAATGCTCTGGATCAACGTGTATGACAGCGTGTTCCAGTTCCCGTCAATATCCAGCAACTTTGCACAGCCATTGAAAAGTAGTAGGCCAACATTCCACAGGCTACAATCAACAGCCATATCAACTCCGTGGGAAGGAGATTTGCCTCATGCAGCATGACACATGGTGTTCACACCAGATATTGATTGGTGGATATTTTTTTTTAGGTATCTGTAACCAACAGATGACACCAATCTGTATTCCCAGTCACCTGATATTCATAGATTAGGGCCTAATTTATTTATTTCAAATGACTGATTTCCTTATATGAACTATAACTTAGTAAAATCTTTGATATTGTTGCATGTTGCATTTATATATTTTTTCAGTACATATTGTACTTGGAGTTGCTGATGGTACACATTTGCTAAGAAGTTATAAACAGGAGGCCTGGCACATAGTAATAAGTTAGCAGGTGCCAGGATAAGTAACTAGCCAATTCCAGTCATGTTCTAATGTTTTATGGTAAGCCTATGTTTAGGTGGCTGGAAGTAACATTATCACTTTCTGTTTAGTAGCCATATCTATGATTAAAAAGAGAAGATATTTACGATTGAGATACAATAGATCTCCGATTCTATAACATTCTCTATTTTGTTGTCATATATTTGGCTAAATTTAGCTAGGTAGACTAACTAGCTACCTAAGTTAGCAAACATAACTATTTTTAACACAATAGTATGCTAGCCTGCAATATGCAGTATGGGTTTCAGTTGATAAATTAAAGTTAGCCAGCTAGCTAGGTGGCTTGCAGGCAAAATTACTTCGCTAGCCTCCATACTTGTCATCTGTCCTATTGCTGTTAGCATCGACTGTAGCTGAGCTTCAAGATAAATAACACAAATACCACTTTGTTTCAAATCCTTTTCATTATGTTCTGGTTGAAACATGTCAAATCAAAATCTAATCACATTTTATTGGTCACATCCACATGGTTAGCAGGTGTTAATGCAAGGGTAGCGAAATGCTTGTGCTTCTAGTTCCGACAGTGCAGTAATATCTAACAAGTAATCTTACAATTCCCCAACAACTACCTAATACACACAAATCTAAATGTGTGGTTGAATGTAACCACTCTCAAATTAATAGATAGAGCGATGGATACAAAATTACAATTTTAACCATATTCAGAGGCTTGAACCGTGTTTTTTAAATGCTATTTTTACCTTTATTTAACTAGGCAAGTCAGTTATGAACAAATTCTTATTTTCAATGACGGCCTAGGAACAGTGGGTTAACTACCTGTTCAGGGGCAGAACGACAGATTTGTCAGGTAAAAGGCTACCCTGCCACCCCCAATAAAATTGTTTACCAACAATTGAGTTGAACAAGTAAATGTTTTGGGTTCTGGGGATGACACTTGGTCTAATAAGTTCATGAGGCTTTTACTATATAATTTATAGTCTTGAAGAATCAATGGGGGTGTGTAAATAATTTAAAAGTAAAAATTGTTTTTAAATATGAAGCAATCACAGATTGACCATTTAAATCAGGGCCACCGGAAAACATGTGGGGAGGCCACATTTGCAGAGTACTGTAATTCTCTCCACTTTCAAAGAAAGCAGCAACACCGACCGGGTCACCGGGTCAGTTCTTAGTTTAACATTTACCTGCACTGTCGCAGTCTACAATTTGAAAACCATTTGAAGACTACATGCCAAAAAGTTATGCTATTTGTATTTGAGAAATATGACTGGCCGTTCATTCAAGCATCACCTAAGCTCCCGCAAATGACATATTTCCGAGCACTCGAGCAGTATAGAAGTTGATACTTTCACACAGCACACGCAAGCTGTCTTGAGCAAAAAGAAGCACCCATCCAGTGGTGGAAAAAGTACTACATTGTCATACTTAGGTAAAATTAAAGATAGTGAAACTGATTTTCAAAAGTAAAATAGAAAATGACTCAAGTAAAAGCCAACCAGTAAAATACTACTTGAGTAAAAATCTAGAAGTTTTTGGTTTTAAAAATACTTAAGTATCAAAAGTAAAAGTAGAAATCATTGTACATTTCTTATATTAAGCAAACCAGATGGTACAATCTTTTTGTTGATGGATAGCCAAGGGCACACTCCAACACTCAGACATAATTGTAAAAACAAAGCATTTGTGTTTAGTGAGTCTGCCAGATCAGATGCAGTAGGGATGACCAGGGATGTTGTCTTGATAAGTGTGTGAATATGACAATTTTACTGTCCAAATGTAACAAGTACCTTTGGGTGTCAGGGAAAATGTATGGAGTAAAAAGTCAATTTCTTTCAGAATGTAGTGAAGTAAAAGTTGCCAAAAATATAAATAGTCAAGTAAAGAACAGATACCCCCAAAGTTGAATACGCAAGCCAACAAGGTGAAGAATCGAACGATGTGCCCTTGAGCAAAGCAATGAACACTAATAGCTCCACTTAACCCCAATAAGCACCCATCAAGCCCTCAACTGGCAGCTTCATTAAATAGTACCTGCAAAACACCAGTCTCAACGTCAACAGTGAAGAGGCGACTCAGGGATGCTGGCCTTCTAGGCAGGTGTCCAATGTCTGTGTTCTTTTTCCCATCTTAATATTTTATTCTTATTGGCCAGTCTGATATATGGCTTTTTCTTTGCAACTCTGCCTAGAAGGCCAGCATTCCTGAGTTGCCTCTTCACTGTTGACATTGAGTCTGGTGTTTTGATGTTGCTATTTAATGAAGCTGCCAGTTGAGGACTTGTGAGGTGTCTGTTTCTCAAACTAAACACTAATGTTCTTGTCCTTTTTGTCAGTTGTGCACCGAGGCCACTCTTTACATTGGGGCAAAAAAGTATTTAGTCAGCCACCAATTGTGCAAGTTCTCCCACTTAAAAAGAGAGAGGCCTGTAATTTTCATCATAGGTACACTTCAACTATGACAGACAAAATGAGAAGGATTTTTTATGAATTTATTTGCAAATTATGGTGGAAAATAAGTATTTGGTCACCTACAAACAAGCAAGATTTCTTGCTCTCACAGACCTGTAACTTCTTTTTAAGAGGCTCCTCTGTCCTCCACTCGTTACCTGTATTAATGGCACCTGTTTGAACTTGTTATCAGTTTAAAAGAGACCTGTCTGCAACCTCAAATTATACTTTTTTGACCCACTGTATATTCTGGTTAGGGCCAGTTTGCACTGTTCTGTGAAGGAAGTAGTACAAAGCATTGTACGAGATCTGCAGTTTCTTGGCAATTTCTCACATGGAATAGCCTTAAATTCTCAGAACAAGAATAGAGTAACTAGTTTCAGAAGAAAGTTATTTGTTTCTCGCCATTTTGAGCCTGTAATCGAACCCACAAATGCTGATGCTCTAGATACTCAACTAGTCTAAAGAAGGCCAATTTTATTGCTTTTTTAATCAGAAAAGCAGTTTTCAGCTGTGTTAACATAATAGCAAAAGGGTTTTCTAATTATCAATTAGCCTTTTAAAATTATAAACTTGGATTAGCTAACACAACATGCAATTGGAACACAGGAGTGATGGTTGCTGATAATGGGCCTCTGTACGCCTATGTAGATATTCCATTTTTTTCTTCAATCTACTGTTTACAGCTACAATAGTAATTTACAACCTTAAGAATGTCTACACTGTATTTCTAAACAATTTTATGTTATTTTCATTGACAAAAAAATTGCTTTTCTTTCAAAAACAAGGACATTTATAAGCTAAGTGACCCGAAACTTGTGAACGGTAGTGTACGTTATATAGGTATTTATCGGTTTTGCACATCGGGGTGTGAAACTAGACATCAGCCGATACCGATGTCGGCATTTTTAGCTAATATTGTCCGATTCCGATATGTTCACCAATATATTGTGCATCTCTAATGCCAATTTATAGGCCATGAATGACCCTAATCCATTAAAAACTACACCATATCTGGGCCAGTGAGACAAATAGTTAGCTGGACTTTGGCATAGCTTACAAATAGGACCCAGAGCTATTCTGTCCAGGTCATAAGGTCAGGAATAACTCCAGGCCCCAAAAAGACAAGTACACATTTTGCCACAACACGTTTGAACCTGTGGTGCCACCACTGCTTTAAATACTATAACGTATGAGCCCCCCGAGTGGCACAGTGGTGAAGGGTGCTGTACTGCAGCGCCAGCTGTGCCATCAGAGACTCTGGATTCGCGCCCAGGCTCTGTCGTAACCGGCCGCGACCGGGAGGTCCGTGGGGCGACGCACAATTGGCTTAGCGTCGTCCGGGTTAGGGAGGGCTTGGCCCGTAGGGATGTCCTTGTCTCATCGCGCACCAGTGACTCCTGTGGCGAGCACTAACCAAGGTTGCCAGGTGCACAGTGTTTCCTCCGACACATTGGTGCGGCTGGCTTCCGGGTTGGATGCGCGCTGTGTTAAGAAGCAGTGCGGCTTGGTTGGGTTGTGTATCGGAGGACGCATGACTTCAGCCTTCGTCTCTCCCGAGCCCGTACGGGAGTTGTAGCAATGAGACAAGATTGTAGCTACTAAAACAATTGGATACCACGAAATTGGGGAGTAAAAAAAATAAAAAATAAAATACTATAATGTATAAATGTCTCAAGAGCATAGTGTAACTGTCTTACCTTATCATAACCCAAAAGATAAGGTTGCATTGCTCCATTGTTTATAACAGGAGCATAAACCTTCAAAGTATGTTCAATAGCTGTCAACTACCTTGTCCTGGTCCTTCTGTAGCTCAGTTGGTAGAGCATGGCGCTTGTAACGCCAGGGTAGTGGGTTCGATCCCCGGGACCACCCATACGTAGAATGTATGCACACATGACTGTAAGTCGCTTTGGATAAAAGCGTCTGCTAAATGGCATATATTATTATTATTATATTATTGTCCATTTCCCGTCCATTTCCCGTCCATTTCCCATCCATTTCCCATCCGAGTAGTTTTATGTATTAGGTTAGGCCAAATGTAGGGTTAAGGAGCGGTTTCGCAGACAGAGATGACACCGAGTCCTGGACAATAAATTATTTGTCTGGATATTGTCCATTGATCTTGCTTTTTAGTCCAGTACTAGGCTTAATCTGTGTCTGTAAAATCTCACCGTAATGTTTAAATGAGTGGAATGGGATGATGTTTACATTATCAACCTCATTAATCTGTTTGTGAAGTACAGTATATCAATAAAGCTAGAGTAATCTAGCAGTAGTCAAGCTGCTTATGCTGAAAAGCCTTGTTAGTGCATAGGTCAAACTAGCTTTGGAATTTGCAAGTGAGAGTGGACATCCTTAGGTGAAGTAGCTCAAACTTAAAATAAAGGCAAGCTGCCTGGCTCCCTAGCCAAGGAGAGGGAACAATGAAAAAGACAGCCTTGCGGATGTCATTAATTTATTGGGAGAGGCTAGCTAGACGGAAGACGGAGCACTACAGTCACACGCAAACTGACCAGTCTACCCAACCTTTAGAGCAATTGCAGTGCATTTCCAAAACACCCAATGCTTTAATTCTAGAAGAAAACGACTAAGAAATTGTCTAAAACTAAGAAATATATAGAATCTCGATAACCCCTCTAACCCCCCCTTCTCTTTCTTTCCTAGTTCTTTTCTCTTTAGCAGACACTTGTGGAGAATCATAAAGACAGGATGGAACCCACTCTCACTTCATTTAACATATCTTTCTCATTATCTGACTCCTCTCCTCCCCTTACTCTGGACACCAGCTCCGAGATACAATAAGAGAGTGAAGGGAGGAGGAAAATAAAATAGAAAATTAAAATGTAAAAAATAAGATAATTGAAAATGGGATGCAGTGTGAATGTGAATGCCCCCGCTTCCTCCTTTTTCCTTTCGCTCTCTCTACTGCTCCCTCCTCTCGCCTCCACTATTTCCCTATTTGATTTATTTACCTGCTGCTCCTAATTGGTTGACCTCTCTTAGATGGTTGGGCTGGCTGAGACAGAGTATCTGCATCCTCAAATCTGAACCTAAGTGTCTGTATTACCCGAGACATGCACACACAGTCTTTTACAACTAATCTTGTGGGCACAAAATTCAGTCCCATTCAAAATCCTGTTTTCCCTAACTCTAACCCTTACCCTAATTTTAACCCCGAAACCTAACCTTAACCCTAAACTTATTCTTATCCTAACACTAATTATAACCTTAACCCTAAACCCCTAGAAATAGCATTTGACCTTGTGGGAACTAACAAAATGTTCCCTGTTGGTCAAATTTTAGTTTGTTTATTATTCTTGTCCCCACAAGTATAGTTAAACATGTCCATACACACATGCATACTGTACATACACACACTCCAACCAATGTTCTTACAGTGGGTAAGTAATTTCTTAGTAATTTTGACGATTTATATTGACGGCCCTCCGGATGAAGGACATTAAGACACAATTTAGTAACATACTGAATTATTGATAAGCTCATTTCAGAGGTGAAATATAGCTAATTGTCTCGCTTCAGTGATTAATTGAAGGGTACCTGGGGTAGCTGCATCTGTTTCAGGATCTCAGGCAGAAACTAGAGGGTGAGACTCTTACAGTAAGTATTCCTAATCAGTACTGTACTTGTATCTCGTCTGCCAGTACAGTACATCATCTCTTATTAGCTCTTGTAACCTTGTATAACCTACTATAACTAGTACCTCAGCAGCGACCATTTAGCTCTAACAGCCTAACCAGTGTCTTTTTTGTATTACTATGCTATTGGCACACTGTTAGGGATTGCCATGAATTTGACAGTAATACAAGGCAAGCAAGTTACTGTAGTTCATATTGGACTACACCTACAGTTATCTAAATACAATTTCACAACAAGTACTGTGTAATGACACTACACTACCATATCATTTACTGTAAAAAAAGTTATTGAAATTCATTGAGGGGATTGAGGTTTGTATTTCGCTATAATTAAATTAATGTTATGGAATTGGTTCAAGCAAGTTGACTGCTAGGTAACACATTACAGCATATCAATGAATTGTTGGTATTTTATATCACTACCACTTCTAGAGGACTTAAAATGATTCCAAACTGGCAGCGACTTCAGTGCAACACAGACAAAAAGGACATAGCAAAATGCTCAACCATTGTTTTTAGACTTTCTGCTACTCCAATCTGTCCCCTACATTTTAAATTGATAAATTGATGGCACCACAAGTTAAATTTACATTTACATTTAAGTCATTTAGCAGACGCTCTTATCCAGAGCGACTTACAAATTGGTGAATTCACCTTATGACATCCAGTGGAACAGTCACTTTACAATAGTGCATCTAAATTTTAAAGGGGGGGGGTGAGAAGGATTACTTATCCTATCCTAGGTATTCCTTAAAGAGGTGGGGTTTCAGGTGTCTCCGGAAGGTGGTGATTGACTCCGCTGTCCTGGCGTCGTGAGGGATTTTGTTCCACCATTGGGGGGCCAGAGCAGCGAACAGTTTTGACTGGGCTGAGCAGGAACTGTACTTCCTCAGTGGTAGGGAGGCGAGCAGGCCAGAGGTGGATGAACGCAGTGCCCTTGTTTGGGTGTAGGGCCTGATCAGAGCCTGGAAGTACTGAGGTGCCGTTCCCCTCACAGCTCCGTAGGCAAGCACCATGGTCTTGTAGCGGATGCGAGCTTCAACTGGAAGCCAGTGGAGAGAGCGGAGGAGCGGGGTTGCGTGAGAGAACTTGGGAAGGTTGAACACCAGTCGGGCTGCGGCGTTCTGGATGAGTTGTAGGGGTTTAATGGCACAGGCAGGGAGCCCAGCCAACAGCGAGTTGCAGTAATCCAGATGGGAGATGACAAGTGCCTGGATTAGGACCTGCGCCATTTCCTGTGTGAGGCAGGGTCGTACTCTGCGGATGTTGTAGAGCATGAACCTACAGGAACGGGCCACCGCCTTGATGTTAGTTGAGAACGACAGGGTGTGGTCCAGGATCACGCCAAGGTTCTTAGCGCTCTGGGAGGAGGACACAATGGAGTTGTCAAATTGTTACAACACTCTCAGTAATGGGTGCAACAAATATCGCCTCTAACAAGGCACCCCTAAAAATCCCATGCACTCACTAACGGTCAAAAGATTTTTGGAGCTCACAAATACGGTATGATACTGTATTCCGTGGAATGGAATAACAGTATCATTCGAAAAAATGATGGATTCCCCCAACCACAATGCACAACAACCTCCACTATGCTGCAGAAAAACATTTCACAGTATTTTACTGTTGAAAATATCCAAAATTGCCATGTTAATTACAGTTATTTGTTAGTGTATTTCTAAGCCAAATTCATCATACAGCTTAACCTTTGTTGCATACAGCATTTGACCTTAGTTAACAATAAAGGCTCCATCCAATAAGGGAGTGCATAACTGGCGGCAGGGAAGTCAGGCGCAGGAGAGCAAAACCCATCGCGCACCAGAGAAAACGTGCACATGCACTTACAATGAACAATCCCACACAAAGACAAGGGGGGAACAAAGGGTTAAATATACAACAAGTATTTGAGGGAATTGAAAGCAGGTGTGAGTGAAAACAAGACAAAACACATGGAAAATTAAAAGTGGATTGATGATGTCTAGTAGACCGGAGATGCAGAGCGCCGCCCAAACAAGCAGAGGACCGGACTTCGGTGGAAGTCGTGACAGTACCCCATCCCCCCAGACACGCGCCGACGCTGGCCTCGGGGACGACCTGGAGGACGAGGCGCAGGGCAATCCGGATGGAGACGGTGGAACACCCGCAGCATTGAAGGGTCCAACACATCCTCCACTGGAACCCAGCACCTCTCCTCCGACCAGTACCCCTCCCACTCCACAAGGTACTGAAGGACCCTTGCCCGACACCGCGAATCCAGTATAGAGCGAACTGAGTACGCCGGGGCCCCCTCAATGTCCAGAGGGGGCTGAGGAACGTCTTGCACCTCAGACTCCTGGAGCGGGCCAACCACCACTGGCCTAAGGAGAGACACATGGAATGAGGGTTTAATACTGTAATCAGGGGGAGCTGTAACCTATAACAAACCTCGTTCACTCTCCTTAGGATTTTAAATGGCCCCACAAAAATGGACCCAGCTTCCAGCAGGGCAGGCGGAGGGGCAGGTTCCGGGTCGAGAGCCAGACCCGGCACCGGGGCCTCACTGCGGTGACGGTCTGCGCTGGTTTTCTGGCGGCGGGCACGGCCCGCTGGAGTTGAACATGGGCGGCGTCACATCTCTCCTCTGCGCGCCTGAACCAGTCATCCACCGCAGGAGGCTGGTACCCCAGTACGCACTGGAAGGGGGGAGAGGTTAGTGGAGGAGTGGAGGAGCGAGTTCTGAGCCATCTCGGCCCAGGGCACAAACGCTGCCCACTCCCCCAGCCGATTCTGGCAATATGATCGCAGAAACCTGCCCACATCCTGGTTCACTCTCTCCACCTGCCCATTACCCTCGGAATGAAACCCCGAGGTAAGGCTGACGAGACCCCCAGATGTTCCATAAACGCCTTCCAGACCCTCCAAGTAAACTGGGGACCTCGATCAGACACTATATCCTCAGGCACCCCGTAGTGCCAGAAGAAGTGCCTTAACAAGGCCTCCGCAGTCTGTAGGGTCGTAGGGAGACCGGGAAGAGGGAGGAGACGGCAGGACTTAGAGAACCAATCCACAACGAACAAGATCGTGGTGTTTCCCTGTGAGGGGGGAGGACGATAAGAAAATCCACCGACAGATGCGACCAAGGCCGCTGTGGAACGGGTAAGGAGTGTAGTTTCCCTCTGGGCAGGTGCCTAGGAGCCTTACACTGGGCACACACCGAGCAGGAGGAAACATAAACCCTCACGTCCTTGGCCAAGGTAGGCCACCAGTGCTTCTCAACTAAACGGCACACTGTCCAACCGATCCCAGAATGCCCAGAGGAGGGTGACATGTGGGCCCAATAGATCAACCGGTCACGGACAGCAGACGGCACGTACAGACGCCCAGCGGGACACTGGAGGGGAGCGGGCTCTGCACGTAATGCCTGCTTAATGTCCGCATCCGGCTCCCACACTACCGCGCTATCAGGCAGAAGGCCTGGGAGTGGGATCCATGGGCCGCTCCTCTGTGTCATACAGTTGAAACAGTGCGTCTGCCTTCACGTTTTGGGAACCTGCTCTGTAGGAAAGGGAAAAGACAAAACGGGTGAAAATGTCAGTCTCCTCGCTGCCCGGATGTACTCCAGATTGAGGTGATCAGTCCAGATGACAAAGGGTGTTTAGCCCCCTCAAGCCAATGTTTCCACGCCTTCAGAGCCTTGACCACAGCCAACAGCTCCCGGTCCCCCACGTCATAGTTACGCTCTGCCGGGCTGAGCTTCTTTGAGAAGAAGGCACAGGGGCGGAGCGTCGGTGGCGTACATGAGCACTGAGAGAGCACGGCTCCTATCCCAGCCTCAGACGCGTCCACCTCCACTATGAACGCCAAAGAGCAATCCGGATGGGCCAGCCTGGGAGCTGAGGTAAACAGAGCCCCCAGGTGACCAAAAGCCTTGTCCGCCTCAGCCGACCACTGCAAATAAACCGGGCCCCCCTCCAACAGTGAGGTAATGGGAGCCGCTACCTGACCAAAACCCAAGATTAACCTCCGGTAGTAATTGGAAAACCCGAGGAACCACTGCACTTCCTTTACCGTGGTGGGGGTCGGCCAATTACGCACGGCTGAAATGCGGTCACTCTCCATCTCCACCCCCGAGATGGAAATGCGGTACCCTTGGAAGGAGACGGACTGTTGGAAGAACAGGCATTTCTCAGCCTTGATGTACAGGTCATGCTCCAACAGCTGACCAAGTACCCTGCACACCAGCAACACATGCTCGGCGCGTGTAGCGGAGTATATCAGAATGTCATCAATATACACCATTACACCCTGCCCAAGAAGGTCCTTGCAAATCTTGTCTACAAAGGCTTGGAAGACTGATGGAGCATTCATCAACCCATACGGCATGACGAGGTACTCATAATGCCCTGAGGTCGTACTGAGCTCCGTCTTCCACTCGTCTCCCTCCCGGATATGCACCAGTTTGTAAGCACTCCTGAGATCTCGTTTGGTAAAGATGTGCGCACCATGCATTGACTCAATCGCTGTGGCAATAAGGGGTAGCGGGCAACTGTACCTCACCGTGATCTGATTCAAGCCTTGGTAGTCAATACACGGGCGCAGTCCTCCCTCCTTCTTCTCTACAAAAAATAAACTCGAAGAGGCGGGGGAAGTGGAGGACCAAATGTA